>NW_019272029.1:758464-792222 GCF_002738345.1 Cucurbita maxima | reverse complement strand
TTATTTTTTACAGTTCTTGTCTCTCTTTTTTTTTTTTTTTTTTTTTTTTTTTTTTATAATTTATCAGCCATGGTGTTGGACATTTTGTCCTTTAATGTAAGAAAAAGAAAGTAAATATAATAATAATAATTAAAAACATGAACTTTAGGGGTAGTAATAATAATGAATAATGAATAATTAATGTTTGGTTGGGGTATTGTCAAATCAATGCTATTTTATGAAGTAATCAAATAGATTTGATTCTTACTTAACGTTGTAACCAGCTGTCTACAATGCACTCTCTCATCTAAAAACAAATTATTATTATTATTAAAAAAAAGTCTAATTTGAATTATTAGAAGATATTGGCTATTGGGTGGGGAATTAATCAATTAATTAAATTAATCAATTAATTAAATTTAATCATAAAGAGAATAATAATTTACCACTTATTTTTAAATTAAAAAAAAAAAGAGGGTATTTAAAAAAAGAAGCATCCAGGTTGGCAGCGGTGAGATTGTGACTAGGCCCAATGAATCAAAAACCCTTTATTATCTAAACTTTTCAAAAAATTTAATTCAGAAAAAAAAAAAAAAAAAAAGATTAAAGCACTAGTGGACTTGGAAAAGTTGCTTTTATTATTATTATTATTATTATTATTATTTTATATATTACACAATTAAACAAATTTCTGTCTATTTAAATTTTAAAAAAAATAAAAAATTAAAAAATTATTAAACATAAAATTAAATATTTTAATTTAGTATTAAGAAGCTTATAATTGGAGCGTAGTGGTAATGTGTGTGTATATATATATAATATTGTTGATGTGAATTAAAATTATAATAAGCTCAATCATGTTATAAAGTGTGTAACCCTATACCTGCTAACTAATTATTCCTTTTCAATTTTTCAATTTTAACCCACTCCTCCCTCACTATCTCTCTCTCTCTCTCCCTTTTTTAATTATTATTATATTCAATATTCTTTTCCCCATTTTCCTCTTCATCCCTTCCTAATCGACTTTAGTTTGTGCCGCGCAATTTAGCTCTATTCCAAGACGAGTCTTAGCCGTGACTCTTGTTTCACCACGACTTAGAGTTTCTAAAAACACGGTTAATCGTTAGTAGTAAATTTTATAGATAGACAGGGTCCATACTCATTCTCCATACAACACGCTCCGTTAAAATTCGTATTGGCAATGAGGAGTATATAGGTGAATGGTCATTATCAAAGTCCTAAAATTCATGTCTTAATGGTGTTAGACGAACACAACTCTCCACAATGGTATGATATTGTCCACTTTGAGCATAAGCTCTCATGGCTTTGCTTTGGGCTTCCCAAAAGGCCTCATACCAATGGAGTTAGTATTCCTCACTTATAAGCCCATGATCATTCCCTAAATTAGCCGATGTGGGACTTTCATCATCCAACACCTCCCCTCGAACAAAGCACGTCTCCCCTTAATCGAGGCTGACTCCTTTGGAGTCTTAGTCATTTTTGACTGCCTTCGTACCTTCGAGGAGGCTTGACTCCTTTTGGAGTCCTTTGTTCGACATTTAAGGATTTGCCAATCTATTGACACGGCTAAGTTTTAGGGCATGACTCTGATACCATGTTAGACGAACACGACTCTCCACAATGGCATGATATTGTCCACTTTGAGCATAAGCTCTCATGGCTTTGCTTTGGGCTTCCCCAAAAGGCCTCATACCAATGGAGAGTGTATTCTTAGATTATAAACCCATGACCATTCCCTAAATTAACCGAGGTGTTGGATGATGAAAGTCCCACATCGGTTAATTTAGGGAATGGTCATGAGTTTATAATCTAAGAATACACTCTCCATTGGTATGAGGCCTTTTGGGGAAGCCCAAAGCAAAGCCATGAGAGCTTATGCTCAAAGTGGACAATATCATACCATTGTGGAGAGTCGTGTTCGTCTAACAAATGGAAGCAAAAAGGCACCAATGTTTTTAGGAGAATACATAGACTCAAACCAAACCCTTCACTTTTTTTTTTTTTTTCTTTCTTTCCAATATTTATTTAGATTTTAAATAATTAAAAAAATTTCTTTATATATAAAATTATTAATTAGAATGAGAACGAAACATTCCTTATAAGAGCTTAAAAACTTTTTCCAACACACACGTTTTAAAATCGTGAGGCTGACAAAATACGTAACAGGTCAAAGCATACAATATCTGCTAACGATGAGTTTGAGTTGTTACACAAATCCACGAGAAATTTTGTTTTTGTTTTTTATTTTTCCTTTTTCTATTTTGATATGAATTTCTTCAAAATTTTAAAATACGGAGGGAACGCCCTTAACTGATTGGTCAAACTTGTCGGAGCTCAACATATGATGACTTGATTTTTTTTTTTATCGAAGACATAATATCTTAACAAGTCAAGTTTGTCGTTTATATAGAATTAATATGAATTTTTTTTTTTTCAAAATTGGTTATTGACTATAATGATATTAAGTATCTATAGTTTATATCATAATCTATGATTGAATATGATAATTACTAATTAGGAAGAATAATTTCACACGCCTCAACTTGATTTTGTATTTATTTTTCATAAATCAAGTAATACAACATTATAATGTTTAACCCATCAATCCTAATCATAATTTATAACAAATACAATCTTTGTAAAAAAAAAAAAAAAAAAAAAATTTCAAATGATGTCCACGTGTACGTGAAATTGCTATTTCTATCATTATTATTTACCACACATAATAATTATAATGCTTTTTCTTAATATATATATATATATATATATAATGCTTAATTCCCCCACCCCACAACATATCAATATTTTTATTATATCGTAAAAAGAAATTAAAATATTAACAACAACAACAATAATAATAATAATAATATTAAAATAAATGTTTAGAAGATATGGACAAAAATTTGAATTTTTTTTAATTTGTTTTAATAATAAATAAATTTATAAATTTGCAAAAAATTTAAATTTATAAAATTTAAAACTAAAAATAAAGCTTTAGAATTAAAATGGTAATAATAAAATAAAAAAAAGAAAAAAAAAAAGCAATTATTTTGAGTATATGGAATAATCCATCGTGAAAAACGCGTCCGGGGCGTCGTTTCAGCTGTGAAATAATCCAAATTATTATAAATCTCTTATATTATTTATTTATTTATTTATTTCATAAAATCTTAGAGGAAAATGACCTTATTCTCCTTTTCTTCTCGAGTCTTTTTCACTCACAGCTGGTGGTAATATTATTGACTTCATAATGTGTCACCATCTTTTCTTTTTACTATTTAAAATTAAATAAAAAAATGAGGGTATAATAGTAAATTCACCCTCTTTTTTATATATTAATAAACTATTGTTTTGAACCGGTAAAAGTGTGGGCCTAACGGATCCAAAGGCCTGTTATTCTATCGGCCCATTAATGGGATTTGCTTGGGCCTTGATCCAAAATAATAAATTATTTTAAATAATATTTCTTAACAAGAGTGTCCCATGAACCCGAAATCGAACCGGGTCAGTTTGGATTCAGAAAAATAAACCTAAACAACTCGAAAAACTAATTCAACCCAACCCAATCCTTGTAGTTCGGGTTGGACTGGTCCGGGTTGTAGGGTTGAATGTGCACTCCTATTTCTTAGTAGCATTTTCGTAGTCAAACTATAACCTAAGTCTCTCCCATGTTGCAACCCAACAATTGTCACGGACTATCACCACCACCATCGTTGCAGCCTTCCACCGCTACCATACTAAGTATGATCATCCTTACCAATCATTCATTTATAATAGTTTGAAACTTTGAGGAGCTTTGAAAAAGATATAACAATTTGCTTATACAAGTCAATGAGTTGTTTACAAGAAATGGATCATGAAGACTGAAGTAAAAATTGGAAGTTTTCAAAAATGAGTATGCAAAGTAGAACAAAATGGTAAAAATCTGAGACAGAAAAGACAAGTGCCATACTCATGTAATGGCAAATTGGAAAGAAAAATGGAAGCGTGGAGAATTGGAGCGCAGACAAAGCATTAGATTACTCTATCCAACGCATACAGTGGCGCTAAGCAGCGCGTGAAGGCTCGCGTAAGGTCCATTTTCAGAATCTCGCATTCGCACATGGCCTGCCTGCCTTCTTCACTCCTACATTCATTCATCAAATTCTGCATCTAAGTTTTTACATTTCACTTTCCCATTAGGAAAAAACCATCAAAAACACCAACTTTAAAGGAACAAAGGGAAAAAATACCGTGTTTATCTGCTATTTCCAGCGCAGCTTCCATTTCTGTCTCATCTACTCAAGTTTCTTCCATTTTTGTTTCTGGGTTTTGCTTGGTATGATGAATTATTGATTCCCATTGATCGAAAAGGAGATTTAGAGATCTGGGTCTTGCGATTTTGTTAGGGTTTTTTTCTGGGTTTTGCTTGTCAAGATGAATTACTGATTCCCTTTGATCGAAGAGGAGATTTAGAGATCTGGGTCTTGCGAGTTTTTTAGTTTTCTTTTCTGGGTTTTGCTTGGCATGATGAATTACTGATTTCCATTGGTTGAAGAGGAGAATTAGAGATCTGGGTCTTGTGATTTTGTTGGTTTTTCTTCTTGATTTCTGGGTTTCTGAATGTCTCGAACACCGAATTATGAGTTCCAAGAATGGTGGAACAAGCAAAGAGACAGGAACCATGACGAACTCTTGCTGGAAAAGTCCGACAACTTATCGACTTCGCCTGCATTTCTCTCCGTTGAGATCCGGAGTTCTGGGAGCCCTGGAGATCGGATGGCCGATAAGGACCGAGCGAGGACCAGGAGTGCCCGCCAGATTTCGTGGGTTTGGCTGTTGAAATTCCAGCAGATTGCTGGTTCATTGGCTTCAATCACGAATGGTATCGTTTATCTAGTCCGCACTGCCAATCGTCGGATTTCATCGCCCGATTCACCAGCTGATTCAGCCACGTCTCGGCTCTACAGGATTATCAAGGTGTTCTTGATTGTAGTGCTTCTATTGCTCGTTTTTGAGCTTGTGGCGTACTTCAATGGCTGGCATTTCAGCCCCCCTTCTGTGAGTTCTGCTTCTGCGGAGGTGCTTGGATTCATAGGGTTTCTCTATGCTAATTGGCTTCAGATTCGGGGAAATTACCTGTCTCCATCGCTGCAATGCTTGATCAATCTCTGCATTGTATTGTTCCTGATCCAGTCAGTGGATCGTTTGCTTCTAATGCTGGGGTGTTTTTGGATCAAGTTCAGGCGATTGAAGCCCGTTGCGGCTTTCGAGTACTCTTCCACGGGCAAAAATGCTGCTAGTCCTGAGGATTATCCAATGGTATTGGTGCAGATTCCCATGTGCAACGAGAGGGAGGTAAGAAGATGTAGGTGTTCCTTCACCCCTCTTTAACTCCATTTTCTATGTTATTGTTGCATGTGTCGTTCATATTTGACAATGTAGATTGTAGATTTGTGATAGTTCATGGCTGTTGTTAAGAAATTTAGTTTTTTAGGAGTGATTTTATGAATCATTTATTTAGTGCCGAGCAGTTTTTGAATGATACTTCCGTTATTTCCTCTCAAATTTAGAATAGTTACGTCTGTCCACAAGGTTCTTAAATATACTATTTAACAATGAGGATGTTCAAAAGTGGTACCCATTACGAGTGGAACTCTAACCGTCCAAGCCCACTGCTAACAGATATGGTTCTCTTTGGACTTTCCCTTTTGTGCTTCCCTTCAAGGTTTATTGTTCTCTTTGGGGTTTCCCTTTTGTGTTTCCCCTCAAGGTTTTTAGAACGTGTATGCTAGTGGAAGGTTTCCACGCCCTTATAAAGAATATTTCGTTCTTCTTCTCAACCAATGTGAGATCTCACATTCCACCCCCTTCGGAGTCAGCATCCTCGCTGGCACTCGTTCCCTTCTCCAATCAATGTTGAACCCCCCAATCCACCTCCCTTTGGGGCCCAACGTCCTTGTTGGCACACCACCTTGTGTCCACCCCCGCTAGCACTCGTTCTCTTCTCCAATCGATGTGGAACCCTCTAATCCACCCTCCCTCGGGGCCCAGCATCCTTGCTGCCACACCACCTCTTGTCCACCCCCCTTCATGGCTCAGCCTTCTCACTGGCACATTGCCCCGTGTCTGACTCTGATACCATTTGTAACAGCCCAAACCCACCGCTAACAGATATTGTCCTCTTTGGGCTTTTCCTTCTGTGCTTTCCTTCAAGGTTTTAAAGCACATATGCTAGAAAGAGGTTTCCACACCCTTATAAAGAATGTTTCGTTCTCTTCCCCAATCGATATGGGATCTCTCATGGACAGCTGGGTGAGTAACTAGTTGTCGTCACGTTTAATGAATTCTGAGCTGTATTGAATAGAAATACAGAAGGGGTTTTCAGGATGTTTCTTAAAAGGCCAATGAGAGACAGAATTCCTTTGTTTTTGTTATTTCCATTGGCATTCTAATCTGTAAGTCTTGTTGCTTTGATATCTGTTTCATACTTACGCTGACTGGTGGGTGGGACAGGTTTATCAACAATCTATTGCAGCTGTTTGTATCCAGGACTGGCCAAAGGATAAAATGCTCATACAGGTTTTAGATGATTCTGATGAGCTAGATGTTCAACAGCTTATCAAGGCTGAAGTACAAAAATGGCAACAGAGAGGTGTCCGGATATTGTATAGACACCGCCTCATACGTACGGGCTACAAGGCAGGGAATCTCAAATCTGCCATGGGGTGCGATTACGTTAAAGATTACGAGTTTGTGGCAATCTTTGATGCAGATTTTCAGCCTGGACCAGACTTTTTAAAGAAAACTATTCCACATTTTAAGGTAATTGAATTGATTATCCTTCTAAGCTGCAAGATGGGTATTGAGAGATGCAATAGCCGAAGCCCACCGCTAGCAGATATTCTTCTTTTCGAGTTTTCCCTTTCGGACTTCCTCAAAAGGTTTTTAAAACGCGTCTACTAGGGAGAGATTTCCACACCATAAAAATGCTTCGTCCGGTGTCTAGCTTTGATATCATTTGTAATAGCCCAAACCCATCGCTAGCAGATATTATTCTCTTTGGGCTTTCCCATTCGAGCTTCCACTCAAGGTTTTTAAAACGCTTCTGCTAGGGAGAGGTTTACACACCCTTATAAAGAATGTTTCGTTCTCCTCCCCAACCGATGTGAGATCCCACATTCCTTATAAGAGTATAGAAACATCTCTCCTTAGTAGACGCATATTAAAACCGTGAGGTTGACGGCGATATGTAATGGGCCAAAGCGGACAATATTTACTAGCGATGGGTTTGGGCTGTTACAAGAGAATTTTCGGAATTGATAATAAATTTCTACATTTCATATGCGTTAGGCTATTTTATATATATATTATACAATATTTTTCATAAGTTTAGGAGAGGCCTCTGATACAACAATAAAGCGTCTACATTTTCTCCATTAGGGGAATGATGAACTTGCATTGGTCCAAACAAGGTGGTCGTTCGTGAACAAGGACGAAAACTTGCTCACAAGATTGCAGAACATAAATTTATCCTTCCATTTCGAGGTCGAGCAGCAAGTTAATGGTATGTTCATCAATTTTTTTGGTTTCAATGGAACTGCTGGAGTCTGGAGAATTAAAGCTCTGGAAGACTGCGGGGGCTGGTTAGAAAGAACAACGGTCGAGGACATGGATATTGCAGTCCGAGCTCATCTTTGTGGCTGGAAATTCATATATCTAAATGATGTGAAGGTGTGCGATTTCTTTAATGCATTCGAACTTCATCGCAAAGTTTTCGGTGATGATATTTTCTAACCGTTAAAATTTTCAGTGCCTTTGTGAACTTCCAGAATCATACGAAGCGTACAAGAAACAACAGCACCGGTGGCATTCGGGCCCGATGCAGCTATTTCGTTTGTGCTTCTTTGATGTACTCAAATCAAAGGTATGGAACTTCAAATGCTTAGTTTGATGCTTGCTACTTGCTAACACTGGTTTTTATGTTCCAGGTGAGCTGGAAGAAGAAAGCTAATTTGATTTTTCTGTTCTTCCTCTTGCGAAAGCTCATCCTTCCCTTCTATTCCTTTACCTTATTCTGCATAATTCTCCCCCTTTCCATGTTCCTTCCAGAAGCTCATCTACCAGCTTGGGTTGTTTGCTATGTGCCCGGAATCATGTCCATCTTAAATATTCTTCCTGCACCACGTTCGTTTCCGTTCTTAGTCCCCTATCTTCTATTCGAAAACACTATGTCCGTTACCAAATTCAATGCCATGATATCGGGGCTATTCCACTTTGGAAGTTCGTATGAATGGATAGTAACAAAGAAACTAGGAAGATCATCCGAAAACAATCTTGTTGCTTTGGAAAAAGAACTAGAGCCTCTAGTTGAGGGTACGAGTCTTCATCGATCTTCTTCGGAATCAGGTCTGCAGGAATTGACCAAGCTCGAGATATCGAAAAAAGTAGGGAAAAACAAACGAAATCGTCTGTACAGGAAGGAATTGGCTCTTGCAGTCATTTTGTTGACTGCCTCAGTGAGAAGTTTGTTGTCTGCTCAAGGAATTCACTTCTACTTCCTATTGTTTCAGGGTATCTCTTTTCTAGTTGTGGGTCTTGATTTAATTGGAGAGCAGGTCAGTTAAATTTTGTTGTTAAGATTTTGGAGTTAGTTCATGCAGATAGGTTACTTACAGGTCATGTGTGACCTACGCAGAACCATAGTAGTTCAGTTAGTGTTCTTAAGCTCGTTTGCTCTCGATTGAAACTGTTGATCACTTCTTGCTCGTGTATTTGAGATCGGCGTCGTAGTCTTGATCGATTCAAGTCGAGCAAATGATGTGAGATGGTTTAAGTTATAGAGGGGAAAAAAAGGAGCATGAAACTGTGGGGAAAGATTGTGATAAAATAGAAGATTGTATACATGCAGGTGTCAAGAACAGGATGTTCTGAGGTTGGAGAAACCTTGATTCTTTATTTTTGTCAAACTCATGATTTCTGTACCATGAACTTATAATTTCTTCATTGATGTTGTGAAACTTGAGTTCCTTTTTAGTCAAAACAAAGGTTGTTGTTTCCCCCAACTTATTGATTATGCCTTTTATTAGGAGCGTGTGTTTGTTTTCCATGTCGGATGACACTTATAGATGTCCACGGAGAAAACAAGAAAACCATCTTTGTCTCTATCCCCCGGGTCGGAGAATATAATTTCTGTCTCTAACCCATTTAGAGAACTGGAAAAAATCTCTTCCTACTCTCTTTATTCTTCATATTCGCATGGTTTCAAATCTGCAAGTAAACTAGACATCCCTGCGTGTTGGAAACATGTTTGAATGCTTTGCCTGACAACCATTTGCAAGTGCTCTAATGGAAATGGCATTAAAATCTGAGTCTTACAAGAGAGATTGAGTTGGACAACTTCATTATAATAAAAATGGTTAAAATGTCACTCTGAAACCACAAGGAACCATCCCACTGTTCTTAGTTCAAAACTCTATAACTTCAAACCTCTAGTTAAAACTACTGTGAGTTAAGTGGAAAACCACTCGACTTTCCTTCGAACCGAACCGAATATCGAACTCACAGGCTGACCACTGTCCGTTGCCTCGTGTATGAAATGCAGGCACTGCTTCTTCTGGTTCCTCCTTGGATTAGACTGATTCTAATTCTTCATTTTGGCAAACATGTTGCCGTAAAACTTGGCATCCTTTTTGTTGTATTCCTTCACCTTCTCCTTCAGTGTTTTGTACTCCAATTTCACATCCCTGATGGCATCACCATGAATGACTTGACAAGAATCTACAAGCAACAGAGTATTCAAGCATTGCAGAGGAGGACAGGTGCATACCTGTTATTCGGATCAATATCGAGAGCCTTCTTGATGTCAAATTCAGCCAAATCGAAATCCGCTAGTTCGATATACGCTTGAGCCCTTCTATAGAGAGCCTTAACATTTGAACTCTCAAGTTCCAGCACCTGCAGCCATTTGAGAGAAGGTTACTTACACCAATAGTTTCTTCAAGAATTTGTTTAGAAGAAATGCCTTGGATCACCTTGGTACACAATTTCTCTGCCTCGTTGTATAGCTTTAGCTTCAATTTACAAGCTGCATTGTTCAAATTGCATGCAACTTTCAATGCCTTCGCCTGCTTTTTCTCGTCTTCGCTAAACGAAGAATCGTATTCAATGAACTTCACAGCCTGCTCAAAAGCACAACGCAGTAAACAAGTCGACATAAGTCTATATTCCATTCATAAACTCACATTGCAAGTAGAATAGTGTTACTCACCTTCTCATATCTCTTTGAAGCTCTAGCAAATTTTCCAGACTTGAACAACACATTTCCTTCTTCCTTCTTTTTACCAGCAGCTTCAATCTTTTCCTGGTTATTCATATCCCATGATTCCTTCTCCTGAAGAAACGAGAATACTTATGAGATCATTATAAAACATGAAAAACGGATATGAAAGCCGAGTTCCCACATTTGCACAACAAAGTACAAACCTTGTCAAAAGCCACCAGCTCGACCTCATAATACACAGTTGAGTTTGGAGGAACTACAGCTAGTTCCTGTTGTGACTCGGACGATCCAAAAGCATACTCTTGTGCTATTGTCACCAGGGCTATCTCTCCTTTCTTCATTGTCGCCACGGCTTTGTCGAGGCCATCGATCACTTGTTCTAAATTACACAGAGGTAAACATGTCCGTTCAGTGAGAAGGCATCAAATAAAACAGAGTATAATATCATTGCATACACATACCCTCGTCGGTTTTAAACTCGAATGGCTCTTCGCCATCATCATATCCCTTCCTCAAGAATACATTGCCATCTCCCAACTTCCCAGTCAATTTTACTGCAATTCAGTTCTTGAGTTAGCATTTGGAGCATACATATCAACTCGGGTTTACTAGAAACTAACCTTTCACAATGGCTCCATCATTTGGCTTCTCATACCCTTCTCCTTCTTTTAGAATTTTCTTGATAACCTTTTTGTCAGGGGTAACTTCTGAAACAGTCTTCCAAGATACCAACTCTAAAGTAATATTGAGCGATGCATTCGGTGGAACTGCACCTTCATTACTCGAGGCTGGTTTACCTTTCTCCCCAAACCCATCTATAACAACAAAAAGAAGAATTTAAGAGAGTTTTGAATGAATCTTGACTTGGGGAGCAGCATCTGTTGAGGACTTACATTGTGGCTTCACCGTGAGGAGCGCCTTTTCACCTATCTTCATGGTTTTTACAGCCCTCGCAACAGCAGGACAAAAGTAACCTGTTTTGAGGTACACTTTACTTGAGATTCACTGACAAGAACATCTTTGTCCTAATCAAAGTCAACATATTTACGCAATCAAAGTCAAAGGAGCAGAATTACCATCCCCAACGGTGAATTCCACTCCATCAGCTTTGGCAACAAGCGTTCCATCTTCTAGCTTAGCTTCAAAATTAACTGCAGTAACATGACATGAAAAGAACCGCTATAAGACAAGAACAATTGCATGATAAATGACATGCACGGAAAAAATTAACATATGTGCCCACCTAGCACTTCATCAAGGTCCTTCGGATTATCCCATTTGTCCCCTTCAGTTAGGATCTTCTTGAATATTCCTCCGTCCTTACATATGTCCTTAACGCTTGTCCAAGATAGTAACTCGACGTCGAACTGCAATGTCGCACTAGGCGGGATGGTCGGTGGGGAGCCAGATTCACCATATGCCAGTTCTGGAGGAATGGTGAAAAGAGCTTTTTCACTTTTCTTCATTGTTTTAATACCCAGATCCCAACCTTTGATCACTTGTCCTGCACCATAGAGAAAAGAAAAGGTTAAGATGACATGAATGAGCATTCAAGAACGAAAACGCCTGAGCCAGAAACCAAGAAACCAAGAGAACTACTGTAACAGTTGAAGTCCCCAAGTTTTTTGGTCTTTCCCTTTCGAGCTTTCCCTCAAGGTTTTTATTATGCGTCTACTAGGAAGAGGTTTTTACACCCTTCTAAAGAAGACTTTGTTATCCTCCCCAACCTATGCGGGATCTCTCAATCCATCCCCCTTCGGGGCCCAGCGTCCTCACTTGCCCTTGATCCCTTCTCCAATCAATGTAGAACCACCAATCCACTCCCTTTCAGGACCCAACATCCTTGTTGGCACACCGTCTCGTGTCCACCCCCTTCGGGACTCAACCTCCTCACTGACACATCGCCCGGTGTCTGGCTCTAATACTATTTGTAACAACCCAAGTCCACCGCTAGCAAACATTGTCTTCTTTGGGCTTTCCCTCAAGATTTTTAAAACACGTCTACTAGGGAAAAGTTTCCACACCGTTATAAAGAATGTTTCGTTCTCCTCCCTAACCGATGTAGGATCTCACAACTACCAAAATCAGGCATGCTAGTAGTAAATGCCCTCAAAGAAAAATCAAACAAAGAAAACAGATTCCCATCCTAATGGGCAACATCATTTGAGTACTCATTATTGAATACATTGCATCTCAAAGCACAGATTAGCAAGAAAGAACCACGAAGAGCAGAAGAAGTTCCTCTATATAGCAATAAGTATCCCCAGAAGATACAAATTTTGAGAAAACGGATGCATTGACACAGCGTTGTTTATAAACCATTCTACGGCTTCTAAAATTTCCTCTCACAGAAATAAACTCCATTAAACCACACAGGAAAATAAGCAACATACAATCAGCCAGAAGCAATGTACTTGAATTCCCATTAAAATTGGCCAAATGCTAACACATAAAAGAAACATTCAACCAATAAATTTCGCCTAACCTTGACCAAGAGTGAACTTGAACGGGGTACCACGATCGCGGCTCGAATCAAACTGAGTCCCATCCAGCAAAGTCCCAGTATAGTGAACTACATTACGAACAGAAAGAACAACAACCCAAAAACTCAGAATCGAAAAATAGAAAGATCAGTAGCAGGTTATAGTGGGTGACGTACCTTCAACCTCGTCGCCATTTTCAGGAGTGACCCATCCTTCACCTTCCTTCAAAAGCTTCTTCTTCAACCCTTGATTTCCAATTTCCTTCTCCTCCCCAACCTTAAGCGCAGCGGGTTCATCAGGAAGATCGAAGTCGTCGTTCATGTCAGGCGCAGCAGGGATATCAAAATCCTCATCCATGTGGGGGTAAAATGAGAACAGAGAACCAACGAAAAGATCAAAGGATTCGAAATAAGGAACGAACGTAGGCCTGAGCTCAGATCAGTGAGATAACGGAAGGAGGAGGCTGGAGAATGAGGGGTTATAGGGAAGAAAAAGTGGGGTTCTAGAAAGTTCTACAAAGAGAGGAAACGAGGGTTTTTTAGAAAGTATCAAGATTGAATGAACTGTGATTATTATTCTAAAGGAAGCTCCACGAATGGTGAGGATGGTTCTAGAGAGAGATTAAAGACAAAAAATCAAAACTTTGAGTGCGCATTGGAAGTACATTCAATATAAGGTTAAAATTGTATTTTTTGTTGCACTTTTTTGTAACATTTTTGTTGTTTTCTTTTAATTGAATATTTTAAGTTTAATTATTGAATTAATCTTTTCACTTTAAAACTTGTCTATTTTATAATTAAATTCTATTTTTGTTGGACATTTTGTTCGTTTTCTGGAATATTTTAAGTATATCTATAAAACTAACTTTTAATTTTATGTTTAATAGATTCGTTGATTTAAAAAAAATATAAAATTTTATAACAAAAATTATGTTGGTTTCTGATTATTATTATTATTAATAAAGGATATTTCTCAATCTAGTCGGTATAACCATCCATCAAGTTTTCGGAGTAGTTCTGATATACGAGAATATTAAGATCATTAAATGTCAAATATAGATGCTGCTCCATGCCTGAACTCAATGTTCAATGATCTTCTAAGAACTTCAAGATCTGCCTGAACTCAATGTTCAATGATCTTCTAAGAACTTCAAGATCATGATCTTCTAAGAACTTCAAGATCATGATCTTCTAAGAACTTCAAGATCATGATCTTCTAAGAACTTCAAGATCATGATCTTCTAAGAACTTCAAGATAGACGAAATTTAAAACTACATAAACCAAAAATGAAAGTAAAGAAGAATGCAGCATTTTAAACTTAAAATGATTCATTCTAATCATAGAACATAGATAAGAATTCAATGTTCATAAAAGGCATCTAAATCAATAAAACATAAACTAGCATCAAAGAAGTCTAAACTAGAGGGTATCTCATGGAGCAAATCCTCCGTCCTCCAGAAAAGTACCTAAAGTTGAGATCTGGGGTTATACCAGGAAGAACAAGGAAAAAGGTGGAGAAGAACAAGCAAGAAGATGGAAGATATCAAACTTGGAGAAACCAAAGGGGCTCGCTACCTAGTGGTAGAATAGTTGGCTTTGACTTATAGTTCACTGTCATCATCATCTGAGTTTCCACCACTTGATGGCTTCCCATTAACAGCCACAAGCTCAGTGTCAAATATAAGTGTTGCACCACCTGTAAGTAAATTCACATCATTCAAGAGACGAAAAAGATTCTAACGACATCCACAACCTCGTGTCAGAGCAAGGCATATGCCTAAACCAGTTATACATTTCTAGTGGAACCTTATGTTGTTATTTCAAAGTACCTACAATGAGTCAGCTTCTCATTAATATTTAACTCGATGACAAATGTCTGAGGATTGAATGGACGTGTTTATAAAACCCAATGGACTCAAACGAAGCATACATAGGGACCAAGAAGTGAAAATGACATAATATAAGGATCAGATTTGAAACTTGAGCAATATTTCCATAGAAACAGAAGAAACCCATAACTTCTATCTTCTTTAATAGGCTTATATTGAATGAAATACCTGGTATGGTTGGTGGAGAGCCCTGCGGTCCATACCCCAACTTTGCAGGAATTTTCAGTTTCCGTTTCTCACCAACGCACATTCCCAATAACCCTTGATCCCATCCTGAAAACAAAAGAATTTTCAACTCACAATAACTTCCATGCACGATATCAGAATAGGTATGAACAGATCTTTACTAATGGCCTTATTCATATACATTATATTGTCTTATGTGCTTAATCACAACATTTGTGGATTTGAGTACACAGATCAAAGATAAATAACAACTTGTACAAGTGAAGGAAAAGAATTCTGGGAAAACGAGGGAGTGTACAGAAATTCTACCCTGCATTTGTACTGGGAGTGAATTATAATGAGGAGCTCTCAAGTTCTCATTTGTACTGATAGCTTTTAACAAACGCATAATCTACTTGAGATCTATCATTGTACCAGCTCAAGCCCACCACCGATAGCAGATATTGTTCTCTTTGGATTTTCCCTCAAAATTTTTAAAACACTCTACTAGGGAGAGGTTGTTTTAACACCCTTATAAGGAATGCTTCTTTCCCCACTCCAACCGAGGTGGAATCTTACAATCCTAATCCATGAATCATTTCTTGACAACAGCTGAGCTCAAACTCGATTGGAACAACGTGGAGTCCAGGACAATGGAGAACAAGGAACATTCAAGATAGACAGAACTTCAAAAAAAAAAAAAAAAAAAAAACACTAAAAACAACAAATAAACAATCTTGGAAGCTATATGAAGTTGCTACGATGGCTAGATGTATGTCTATTGTGGACAGATACCTTTAATTACTTGACCAGCGCCCAGCTCAAACTCAATGGGGTCACCCCTTTCAAAACTAGAGTCGAAAACAGTGCCATCTGTGAGCTTCCCCTGTTAAATCAACTATGTTAGGACTTCGAATGCAAAACTGAACACAATCATATAAGTGAAATCATCAATTTATCATGTCTGTTTAGGCTGCAACTGGTTTCCTATTCATTTCAATTAAGCAATATATCATTCCTTCAAATAAACTGAAAAATAAAGCTTGGATCCAATTCAAATTCTGTAGTCTAGTAATCCAGCTAATTATTTTTATTTATGAACAGTACATATCATGAAATTAAGAGCCCCCATTATCTTGCTGAGGCAATGTCTTATCTTCCTAGCTCTGACATCTCCCCAACTCTTCTTTGATGAGGCATTAACAAATTGAATGTTATGAGCACAAAGGCAAAAGTCAGACTAAGTTATTAATGCGACTTACACGATAGTGAACTTTGATTCTATCACCTTTATGAGCTTGAATGTCACAAGATGTTGGCCTACCCTGCAAAAACAAAAACAAGAACAAAAGGAACATCAAAACAAAGAACTATAAAGAAAAATCTTTGGACAGTGAAAAGCGATGGAAAATTTAAGCATGTTAGCCTACTTCCTCTAATGTCGAGCTAATGAATGAGATCAATATCGCAATTGATTTTAGAGTCAGGCCTATGGATCATTTCAGAGAAAAGTTCTATAATTCATCTACTACCCCATATTAACAGCGTAATGACGATATCAGATGAAATTTTTTGTGAAGATAACATTCTCGAATCAAATTAAATTCATATCAAGGGGGAAACCCCCATCTCATAAATTGATCGCAACACCAGTCACAATCCAAAAGTTAACCCAATCTAACCCAGTTTACAATTTTCATTGGACATATGGATCTTATTTTAATCATTACTACTGTGTCCATGACCATAAAGCTTTTACTAGGCTAGAACAACCTGTAGAACACAAAATCCCTTCATTAATACCCAAGATCTTTAAATTCCTATCAAATGTGAAGAGTTCCAGACAGAATGGAGGCTATAATTTACGAAAAGACAAAAATCCATTTCTGAAATCATAGCATAAACAAGTACATTACCGTAACGCCAATCTGTAACTCAGTTACATCTTTAACCGTCTTCGCATAAACTGAAAATCAATCGAAACCCCAAAAATGAAATCCATTAAATAGATGGAATGAACGAAACCCGATTTCTGATGAACTACAATCAGATTTAATACAACAGTTGAACACATACCTAAAGTGCACGCAAGCAAGGAGAAAAAAACTAGAGACGCCTTCATTTTTCGTCTTCAAATTGTTCTAAGAAGAAGCCGATTATATTTTTTTTTAAAAGAAATTTTGTTTTTTTAACCCAAAAATTTGGCTGATGTGTCATCAATATAGATTGACGCGTCAAAAGAAGCCGTGATTGGGCCACGTGTCAACAATCTCGTCGTATCAACCAATCATAAAATAATAAATAAATGTAATTTTATTAGAATCAAATTTATTTTTTTATCCGTGCCGCGCAATTATTTAAAACACGCAAATAATAATAATTATTAATAATTTGATTTTTAGTCTTTTTTTAATTCTTATAATATTCATATAGTTTGGTCAATTTAATATTTAATTTCCTGTGTGAAAAGGTTTATGCGAAGTCATCTACGGAAGGATCATCTAAATCTTCAACCAAATAATCGAATAATTAAAAATTGTATTAAATATTTAAAAATAATCCAAATTAAATAAATAAACCTAACTAATCTATCGAGATGATATAATCCAAATTATAATATATGTTTTTTATCCTATTTATTCTACTTTTTCCTCCTTATTTAATATAATAAATGAATTAATATTCTAATATTAACGATAATATATTTTTTTTTTTATATATATGATGAGTTTAATATGTCTGACTAAATAGAAAATTAAATATTAATTTATATTAGCGGTATAAAATATAATTACAAAAATAAAATAAACTCTTGACAGAGTGGTAATTACGAAAAAAAAATTAACCTAGAAAATAACTAATAATCATATTCACACTTAACCTAGCAAGGCTTTGAATAAGGCTTCGAAGGTCTTCCATGTGGAGAACCTCCAATGCAGCCTTGGTCTTCTCAACTAACCCTCCAACGGTAAAACCAGACTCGATCACCAAATCCATAGCCTTTTTCACAGTTTCAAACCAACCAGATGCTGAAGAACTCGCCACTCCCAGACCCAACTCCGCCACCTTCTCCACCAGGCTCTCAACAATCCCTCTCACCCCTCCCATGGACGAACCAGCCCCCTCCAATGAGCCCTTCAGTATTCCCACTAACTTTCCCATGGCTGAACCCGGGTCGTTCAAGAAAGCGGAAATGCTCGTCATTGCAAACCCGAACACCCCACCTGGTAAATCACCACTAAACTCAAAAACGTAAGGAAATAATCGAGAATGTTTATTTATTATTGTGGAGAGAACGATAATAACCTAAATTCTCATGGATTTTCTTTTGGTTTCCCCAAAATGTCTTATTCGTTACTTATAACCCATGATCAATCCTCAACTGAGCCTCGAGATGGTTGGGAGAGAGTCCCACAATCCTGGACTTATAAGTAAAGAAGATACAAAGCGTTTTGGGAAAATCCAAAGCAGAACATAAGAGCTTATACTTAAAGTGGACGTTATATTATTGTGGAGAGTTGTAATTCTTAACCGAGCCTACCTGCAGAAGAAGTGGCGGTTTCCAAAACATGGTCAAGGATCTTACTCGAAACGAACCCGATAATCTCGCGCACTTGTTCCAACAAAGACCCTTCCCCAGAAGCCTTAGGCTTGTCCAAAAGGCCACCAAACGCCGAGCCAAACTCACGAAAAGAACCAAAAACCACATTCTTCAGAGCCCCCAACACAGCCATCAAAAAAGAGCCTATAATTCCCAAACCCATCTCAACCGTGCTTACACAAACCCACTTCAAGGCATCAGCAAGGCTCTGAAGTGCACCGAGAGAGGCCTCTGCAGGGGGCCTAAGGGCGTTGAGAAGGGAAACAAGAACGCAAGGTGGGGCCTTGAAGAACAGGCAAAAAACCAAAGTGGGCAAGGAGTTGAGGCCATTAATGAGGAGTTTTAGCGATGGGATTAGAAGGAGGAGGAGGAGAAGAGTTGAAGCTAAGCAAGGAATGCAAGAAGAAGACATTTGGAGTCAGTTTTTCTCTCTTTCTCTGGTTTTTTTTTTTAGAGTTTGAACTTTGAACACTTCGGTGATTAATAATGAGAACTTGGCATTAAATTATATGCACTAATGGTTTTTTAAGTCATGGGTCAATTTTTGTTGTTTAGGTTAGCAATATTGTAAGGTAGAACGAAGGTTCCAAATGTCGTATCGCCGTGATAATTTTAGAAAAACGTCAATGTGGAAGAAAATTCAAGACAAAAGTATAGCTATCCGTCATTTTTTATAAATAAAAAAGATAAGTAATATTCATACGAGTCAAAGTGAGTACGTGAATGAATGAATACTACATTCGAAAGAAAGCGATTTTGATGATAAAATGACTAAAAAATGTTTAAAAGAATTGAAAATCAACATCTATATCAAAGACGAAGAATATTTTATTTTTGATGATAAAATGACTAAAAAATGTTTAGATTATATATTTAAAAAAAAAATCATCTAATAGTTTCTAATATATATATAATTAAAAAATCATCTATAGTTTCTATTATTTTTGATTATTAGCTAAATTAAAGACGAAGAATCCCGATTTATGAACAGGTCGGTTTGACGTAAGGTTTGATTACCAATTCGCGGCAAAAAACCAAAAACTTTGATATGAACAAACTCTCCGAGAAAATCCCGACCTCGAAGTATTCCAAATCAAACGCTCTGAATCTCTCTCAGTTCATCCCACACTACACCCGAAATCATTCCTCAGAAACAATCCCTTTCCTTGCATTGACAATCTCTCTCGAGTTTCCCCTCTTCTTCCCCAAGAAAAGCATCTTAATCTTCTTCTATATCTCTCCGTCCATGTCTCAATCAATCCCCCATTTCTCTACACTCTCCAATGGCCGCCCAACAACCTACAGTCTTCACCCCGGTGACCTTCTCCAAGTACTCCAAGCGGGTTCTTCTCAAAACTGTGTTCGAGAGTGGCGATGGCGGTCTGGGGTTTGTGGATCGGAAATTGGTGGTCGGAGGATGGGTGAAGTCCTCCAAGGAAGTCATTGGAGATGCTGTTCGGCCGCTGGTCGATGCCAGTGTTAAGGCGGCGGGTGATGTCCTGCCGCTGAAGGCTAAGGATGCGAGCTGTATTGAGATTGTACAGTCGCGGATTCCGATTGTTAGGTCTTTGCTTAGGATGCTGTATGGAAATCATTTACACGGCGGTGAGAAGTTGGAGACGAATGTTCATGAGCCGCCGCTTCCTTCCACTGCTTTTCTGGTCGTTAATGATGGCTCTTGTGTTGCAGACCTTCAGGTTCCTCTAATTTATGCACGCCAACTGTTTGTTGTTTTGTTATGCGTACAGGACTTGGCTAACTAAGAAACTTTCAGGTTGTTGTCGAGTCCTCGTTGCATCAGCCTATCCATCTGATGCCATCGGGAACTTGCATTTTGGTGGAAGGCATATTGAAGCGGATACCAGTACCTGGGAAACATACTGTCCGGCTTGAAGTGGAGAAAATCCTTCATGTAGGGAAGGTTGAAAAGGAAAAGTATCCATTATCACAGACAAGGATTCCAATGGATGTTTTGAGGAATTTTTCTTATTTTCGTCCTCGAATTACTACGGTAATATGCTCAAGCTTCAATTATACATTGCATTTAGTTCCTGTTTTTTGGTTCTGTCTGCATGCCTATCATCAGAGCGCCTATTAGTCTTCAACATCGGTTGGAGAGGGAAACGAGCCTATTAGTCTTAAGATCGACATTGGTTAGAGAGGAAAACGAAGCATTCTTTATAAAGGTGTGGAAACCTCTCCCTAGCATATGTGTTTTAAAAACTTTGAGGGAAAACCTAAAAGGGAAATTCCAAATAAGACAATATCTGCTAGCGGTGGGCTTGGGCTGTGTGCCAGTGAGGATGCTAGCCTCAAAAGGGGTGGACATTGGTTAGAGAGGAAAACGAAGCATTCTTTATAAAGGTGTGGAAACCTCTCCCTAGCATATGTGTTTTAAAAACTTTGAGGGAAAACCTAAAAGGGAAATTCCAAAGAAGAGCGGTGGGCTTGGGCTGTGTGTCAGTGAGGATGCTAGCCTCAAAAGGGGTGGACACTAGGCTGTGTGTCAGTAAGGACACTGGGCCTCGAAAGGGGTGAATTGTTAGATCCCACATCAAGGAGAGAGAAATGCATGCCAGCGAGGACGTGGGGCCTCGAAAGGGGTGGATTGAGATCCTACATCGGTTGGAGAGGGGAATGAACATTCTTTATATGGGCGTGGAAACCTCTCTTTAGCAAACGCATTTTAAAAACCTTGAGGGGAAGCCTGAAAAGGAAAGCCGAAAGAGGATAATATCTGCTAGCGGTGGTCTTGGCTATTGCAACGGTAATATGCACAAGCTTCACTATACATTGCCAATGAAGATGTATTCTTACTTATAAACCCATAATCATCCCTTTATTTACCAACATGGGACTCCCTCCCAAAAATCCTCAACAGAGCTCGGCTGACAAATCGTGAGAAGAGAGTTTTGTACATTTGATCAGAATTATTGGATCTTGATCTTCATTGGTACTCTTTACTTTATGCAGGTAGCATCTGTTATGAGAATTCGTAATGCCTTGACTTTTGCAACTCACACGTTCTTCCAAAATCATAGCTTTCTTTACGTGCAATTACCCACTATCACGACCACTGACAGTGAGGGATTCAGTGAAAAGTTCCACGTTACAACACTTGCGACTAAATTAGCAGGTAAGAAAATAGAACCGACAGAAGATAAAGAAACTGATGGTGTAAGTCTTGAAACTGTTAAGGCTGCTGTAATGGAGAAAAGCAATCTCGTCAAAGAGCTTGAGAGAAGCGAAGGCAACAAAGAAGCCTTAGCTGCTGCAGTTCAGGATTTAAAGAGAACAAATGAACTGGCATTACAATTAGAAGCCAGAGGGAAATCAAAACCCGAATCGAGGAAAGATGAAGTTAACTTTCATGAAAATTTCCTCCCACAAGAAACTTATCTAGCAGTTTCTGGACAACTCCATTTGGAGACCTATGCGTGTGCCCTTGGCAATGTTTATTCGTGTGGACCGAGGTTTCGAGTAGATAAAATTGAGTCTGCAAAACATGCAGCTGAAATGTGGATGGTGGAAGTTGAAATTGCTTTTGCTGAACTCGAGGTACGAATTTATGATCTTTTTACTTATTCCTTCAGATTACTTATTATTTGACATCTAAAATTATGGATTTAAGTTTCCATGTTGATTTAGCCATTAAAATCTTAATGTTATTTTCTGTGATTAGCGGTTGTTTATAATATCATTGCACCACTGATTGAAGAAGTTTCATCTTTTAACTTACATTTTGTATCATCATTGGGACTCTAGGATGCCATGAACTGTGCTGATGACCTTGTAAAATTCCTCTCCAAATGGGTATTGGACCACTGTGTGGATGATATGAAATTTGTTGAAAAACGAATCGACAAGACGAGCATTCAACGCCTTGAATCGTTTAAATCTTGTTCGTTCGAGAAGGTCTCTTACACTGCGGCAATAGAAAGTCTGGAAAAGGTGAAATCCTGATTATCTACACTTGTATCATTTGGCTCAGTTTTTCATTTCTACCCCTGCCCACATGAATATTGAAAGGAAAAACAAAATCTTCATTGTCAGGCAACACCCGATCAAAAACATCAACACTTGAAGAGCCTTAAATTTGGTGCTGCTTTAACTGCTGATCATCTCAGGTATGCAAAATGTGCTATTACAGTCCATAAGCAAAATGAGTTCTTTATTTTTCATTTTTTTTTCTTCATTTTACTTGAAACAGTTATCTGGCTGATACAATCTATAAAAAGCCTGTGATAGTATACAACTACCCAGAAGGAACCAAGCCATTTAATGTGCGCCTGAATGATGATGGGAAAACTGTGGCGGCATTTGATGTAGTTCTTCCAAAGGTTAGCACATGGGCATGTATATTGACTCTTGGGAGTATTTATTTTTGGTTGGATCATCCTGTATTGAATGAAAAATTGTTTCTTAAACTGGCACCCAACTGTTTGTAGGGTGGAGTAGTAATTTCTGGTAGCCAAAAGGAGGAGCGTTTAGATGTATTGATGAGAAGGTATGATATTTTACTATACATGTGTCATCGTCTTTACTTGCGATGTCGTCGTCAGCCGTACCGGGGTGCCTTGTCTTTACTTGAAAAATAGCACATGGCTTGAGTATAAATTGTTAAAACTATCATAGAGGTAGTTTTCAGCTTGGACAAAATTGAATGTGTAGTACTTCATTACACACGACCCACACGTGCGAGTTTTACTAGTTTTGCGACACTCCGAAAGTTTTCTAAACGCTCACGAAAAAGGGAGAGTTATTGATATCTGTTTTAATATGGTTGTTGGCAGGATGGGGGAGATGGGGCTGCCAAGGGAGCAGTACGAGTGGTACTTGGAGATCCATAGGCATGGAGCAGTGAATCACTCCGGTTTCAGTTTGGCATTCGATCGTTTCCTTCTGTTTACTACTGGTCTCACTGACATCAAAGATGTTATTCCATTTCCAAGAAGCTTTGGAAAGGCCCGCGATTAAAAAGAATCAATTGCTCTAAAATATTTTATGAAGCAGTTGGCTCAGATCAATGGTGATGCCGAAAAAAGTGTGTTAATGTAGAAAGCCCAAGGACAAATGGCATCTTTTAGGAGATTTGTGTTTGTTTATTGCTAAGATTTATTCTTGTACATAAAAAAAAACAGAAGAGATTTCTGGATAAGACTTATGGTTTGTCAAATCGGTTAGTTGTTTATATGGTTCTTTAACCCCTAATCGCTCTGCCTAGTTAAATATTCAAATCATTTATGACATTTTAGTTGTTAATATAGTATCCTAACCGCTATCACTTTTGACCCTTAGCTCTTAATGTTGCATCTCTTCCGAGACCAGGGTCATTTATCATGACTTCCGTTTGTTGCATACCTTGATTTGCTACTGCCCGAATAGCATTTCCTGCTGCGGTTTGAGCGGCAAATAGTGTCCCTCTTCTTGGACCTTTGAATCCACAAGTACCAGCGGAGGACCAAGAAATTACCTGACCCCGTACATTGGTAACAGTCACAATTGTATTGTTTAAACTTGCTTGAACATGAATAACACTCTTTTGATATTTTACGCGTACTTTTATGTGAAATAATACGTCCATTTCATCCTTGCTATGGATTTTGTCATATTTTATCTCTCACATAAATTTAATTAGAGATGAACCCTAACCAATTGAAGAGTGGATCAACTACTGAAGGAAAGGAAAAATTGTAATTTTTCATTGAAGCCCTAAATTATCCTGTTGAAAAAACATTTGGTGTAATTGGACCTAAATTTGACTAGCAAAAGCGTCAATGAAATAGTGGAGGGTGGTGGAGCGTCCTTCAAGACGAGCTGCAGTGTTGTAGTTTCTCAGTGCCTTGAATTGCGCACACATTGATTTCGATTTCATCAAACACAGAATCAAAGGTGGTTGGGTCCCAATTCAAGCACCGAAATCTTGAAATTCATGAACTCCCCGATAATCATGGCGTCTTTCTGTACTTCCTGTCATGAGTTTGGAGGTTTAGCAATTACCATCATCCGTTTCGCACAGTACAAAAACCTCAACTCTTAAGTTTTTCCTTCTTCATCTTCATCAATGGCGGCCGACGACGACCAGGGCGGCGAGGACTACTTGTTTAAGATTGTTCTGATTGGCGACTCTGCGGTGGGGAAATCGAACCTCCTCTCGCGGTTCGCTCGGAATGAGTTCGATAACAATTCCAAGGCCACGATCGGCGTCGAGTTTCAGACGCAAGTGGTGGAAATCGACGGCAAGGAGATCAAGGCTCAGATCTGGGACACCGCCGGCCAGGAGCGCTTTAGAGCTGTCACTTCGGCTTACTATCGCGGCGCCGTTGGCGCCCTTATTGTCTACGATATTAGCCGCCGGACTAGCTTCGACAGCGTCAAGCGGTGGCTCGACGAGCTCGGCGGTACGTTCTCTTCGAATCTGCATGGTTGCTTTACTTTTCTGTTTGTTTGCAGAAGCAATTTATGGAATTGAATCGAATTTCTTTCTTCGGTTCATTAGAATCTGCTGTTGGTTTGGTTTATTGATTCTTTGATTTGCGTGGAACTGTAAGAAACATGGAAATGGTAGAAAATCCACTGTTCTTGGTTATTCTACTACTTCTTGTAGGAAAGCTGGATTAGATTAGATCAAAAGGATGACCCAGTTGCTTTTGTTCTTGAGTAATTTGTAATAAACTAAAGAATTGAATAGTGGTGAGGCTTCCCAAATTCATACCAAAAAATAACAGTTTATCCCTGTGTAATGTTTGAAAACAGATTCAAAAAGATAAGGCAAGGACCTTGTTTCTTCTTCGCTCACAAGTCACTTCTAGTCAAATTTAGGACAAACTTCCTTGTTCTTCGGGCTGTTGGTGATGATGAAATTTGAACTTCAGTTTATGGCATGTGAAGTTATTAAAGAATAGCTGCTTGGTTTTTATAGGTCTATCATTGGAAGTGACAAGGTGTTGGTCACTGTTGATTCAATGATCCAAGAACTTTTTCTTTCAAATTTTGAATGGTATGCCTTTTGGGCTATCGACAATATCTGTTAGCAGTGGGCTTAGACTATTACAAATGGTATTAGAGTCAGGCATCGGGCGATGTGCCAGCGAGAAGACTGAGCCCCGAAGGGGTGGACACGTCGTGGTGTGCTAGCAAGGACACTGGCCCTCGAAGGGGACGGATTGAAGAGTCCCACATCGATGGGAAAAGAGAACAAGTGCCAGCGAGAACGCTGGGCCTTGAAGGGGGGTGGATTGTGAGATCCCACATCGATTGGGGAGGAGAACGAAACATTATTTATAAGGGTGTGAAAACTTCTTTTTGACGTGTTTTAAAAACTTTGAGGGAAAGCTCAAAGAGGACAATATTTGCTAGCGTTGAACTCTTATTCTTAGTTGAACAGGAAGAATTGACTAATGATATACTTTTTGAGTCTCTTCATATTTTCACGTCGATATAATATTGTCCGCTCGCATGGTTTGCCTCATGTTCTTAACACCCAATATAGTTGTTTCTCTTTACTTTGTATAGATTACATATACTTCTCTGTATCTAGATAGGAAAATAAAGCAAGCAAAAAACTCAAAACTGTTCCCTTCTGTCAACATATTCTCATACTTCATTGTCATTTGCAATTTATAAGATTATGAACTGAAGAAGCTTACTCTCCTGTTACCGTTTGCAGGTCATTGTGATACGGCAACGATAAGGATGTTGGTAGGGAACAAGTGTGATTTGGAGAACATCAGAGATGTGCATGTGGGGGAAGGCAAGTATCTAGCAGAAGAGGAAGGACTGTTCTTCATGGAAACCTCTGCTCTTGATTCCACCAATGTCAGAACAGCCTTTGAGCTTGTTGTTAGGGAGATTTACAACAATGTCAGCAGGAAAGCCCTCAACTCTGATTCTCACAAGGCCGAGCTTTCTGTAAATCGAGTAAGTTTGGCCGATGCGGGAGCCTCGTCCAAAAAAGGCTTCTCGTGTTGCTCTCAATGAGGTTCATGTTCTCCCTCCCAAATTTTTAGCTTAGAGAATTGTATCGGTCTCTAAAATTTAGGTTTCGAACCAATTCATTTTCAAACTTTCAATAGTTTTCGTATCTGAGAAAGTTCGAGAGTTTACTAGGAATCGTAAAGGGACTAGGAGAGTACTATTGTTCTTATCAATGCCCTGATGTGTCTCTTCAAGATTATCCATTCTAGATCAATTTAGATGAATTATTCCAAAAATAGAAATTAAAAGATAAATAAGTAATTGCAAATATTATGATAGAAAACTTAAATACCTGAAATTTTGCCACGCAAATGCTTATATAGTTAGAATATCCATAAAAATTAATTAAATTAATTGGTGATTTATAAATTTTTATGAAAATGTAATACTTGCATTTATTTTATTTTAACCCAATGTTTTTTTTTTTTTTTGAGGAAATGCATACTTTATAAATATTTTAGAAAATAAATTTAAAAATTGGGATAACCCAAATCAATCAATATTAAATAAATAAAAAATTAGTTAACCAACATCGGTATAGTTCAACTAACATGAAATATCTACGCCGAATAATTTTTAAATTATAATTTTCCGCTTTATTTATTCTTAAACTAAAAAAATGAAGGAAAAAATTTAATTATATTAAAATGGAGACATTATATAGATAAAATAGAAATGTATTTATGTTTATAATAAAAATATAGATTAATCTCTAATAAATATGGATGAAAATGTGTTTATTTATAAACCGATGATTATTTTTTAAATTAGGTCCTCTAAGTAACCTTTAATTAGGAAAATGGGCGTGGCATATTCTTCTACTAACGCACGCGATCCATCTCTTGGGTAGCCCCTTTAATCTTCCTCCTCTCAAGATTTTCAGCATAGAACTTCCACTGGTACCACATTGGCGACTTCCTCTTCCTGCCCAGTGAATCCGATTAGGGCTTTTGGATGGACCGAGTGCAGTCCTTTCAAAGCCGATTCGAGTCGTGGGTCAGAGATCAGCGCGACAAGGTCCTCAAGGTCTCTTGGGGCCCTCTGCAATGGAAAATGAGGTGGCCGTTCTGGAACTCCGACTACAGGGAGCAGAGGAAGAAGATTCAGCAACAGTACGAGCGGCGGAGGCAGCAACTTCATGACCTCTGCCTTGCTCTTAAGGCTGAGTCTGTTGCTGACCTGCAGGAGATTCTGTGTTGCATGGTTCTTTCCGAATGCGTTTACAAGGTATCGACAATCTGGAACGTCTTGTAATTCTTTGTTTGTTTGTTTGTTTATTTACATTTCGATGATTCTGGAAGTTTGGGAGAATGGAAGGGAACTTCATTATTTTCATTTCAGAAACGTTGTGTTCATGATGTTAATAGAAACTATAATGGTTCATACTGGAAAAGTGTGCCACAGGTGTTTGGCTGAGCGTGCTACTTGTGGAAGTTTATGTGAGGGAGTTTAAGTCAAAAGAATTTGGTCCTTTCCTTTATGATTGAACTTTCCCTTAAGCTTAGAGTGGTCGAGTGGTCGAGTACCTTTCCTTTATGATTTGTAGCTTCTTGCTGTTGTTTCTTTCTTTCTGTATGACACAATTATCTCCAATCTATATCTTCCATTTGTTAACTGATCTAAGAGCATCCTCCTTGCATAAAATGCCTAAATGAATGAACATTGTAGAGACCTGCGAGTGAGTTAGTTCGAGCTGTGAATAAATTCAAGGCCGACTTTGGAGAACAAGTTGTTTCTCTGGAACGTGTGCAACCATCTTCAGATCATGTTCCACACAGGTTTTCATTCTTTTATTGAATTCGTTTCAGAAATGTTTACTTCTGCTCCTGATAATTCTTCATATCACACACTCGGAACTCAAATCCTATCCATGGGGTGCTTCTAACTTCACTTTCCCATATGGATTTATACTATGCTTGATCTTCTAGGCTCCATTTTTTTGTAAGGAAAAAAAAAAAAATTGAGAAAAGTGATTTTAACGGTCCTATGCTTAACGTGAGTTTTAACTCATCTGAACTTCTCTTGTTCTATAATTGGATTGCTCACCAATAACTGGAAATGAATGAAACTCGCATAATATTCTTGTTACATGCTGTGTTTTTTTTTTATCCATCATTTTATTTAAGCTGGTGGGCTAGTAGATGGTTGAATCATTAGAGTTTTGTTGGGGGTGCTTATCAGGTTGTATCGTTGTTTTTAGGTATTTACTGGCAGAAGCTGGCGATACATTGTTTGCTTCATTCATTGGAACAAAGCAATACAAGTAAGTTGGGAAGTAGTTGATTCTCTTGCTGCTTGAGTCTACTTTAGAATTCATTGTGTCTGTGTGTGGAAACTTTTTTCTTCATTCTTTTTTTTTTTTTTTCCCTCTTCCCCCCTTCTTCGTTTTCTTTGTAACCTTTTGTTTTGCATAATGTAAGGGATGTGATGGCTGATGTGAATATACTACAAGGAGCAATATTCCATGAAGATGTGGTGGATGGTGTTGATGGGACCGATGTTTTGAATTCTGATGAAGATGAGAATCAAAAGGGAAAATTTGAGAGCTCATGGAATCCCCTCGAGTCAAAAACTAAGCAGCTAAAGAATAAATCCAAACCTGCTGCCCATCGGGTAACTAATTTTGTTGTACTCTTTTTTTGTCCAGCTTATGTGGAACCTAATTAGGAACTGTACAATTCTTTTAACCCCTATGTTACGAGATTTTGTTGGGTTTTCTGATTTTCACAGAACGTTTTCCTTTATGAGAAACAAATTTATTGATTAAAGTGATCAATAAAAGTGAAGTGAGGAAAATATATCCTCCAAATTTCCCAAGCCGTAGCAACAGACCTCTCCAACTTTCATTAGATTAGGAGAGTTATTGCAGAAGCTCTTAGTTAGGGCACTCTTATGAGGAGGTAATAAGACAAAGAAGATTCCAAAATCAGTATTATCAACAGCTGAGGGATCTTGTACTTCTGTTTAACTGAATTTTCTAAAGAGTAGCATTGAGCAAAATTCTTCAAAGAATTCTAGCTTTGCCTTTGAATGGACAGCTTGGACCAAAAAGAGGTTGATATTATATGGAGAAACAAAATAGAACCCAGATTATTGTTGATACGATTCTAATCTGTTGTAAAAGGATAACTAATGAAAAGGTCGTTAGCATTTTCTTCTCTGCTCCTGATCAGGGAGGCTAGTGCAAGATTCCTTACTATTTATAAATTTTTTAAAATTTAATTAATTTAAAATCTTAAATTATATTAAATAATTAGTTAATTTTGAAATTCTGGTCACAGGTTCCTATTCTGCCTTTAAACTAAGTTCAAATAATTTTTATAAAAATATTTTTTGAGTTTCCCCCCTCCGTATGTGCTTGCAAAACGCCTTATCCTTCATGTTATATCAATCCTCAGGGTTTCTTGGCTCGTGCCAATGGAATACCTGCTTTGGAGTTATACAGGCTTGCTCAAAAGAAGAAACAGAAACTTGTGCTATGTGGACACTCACTTGGTGGAGCTGTAAGCCCAGTTCTTATTTAGTTTTAGCAGTTGATTTTGTGTAGTGAACTGCACAACGTAACTCTTGTTGCTATCCTTCTTAGGTAGCAGTTTTAGCCACTCTTGCCATTCTTAGGGGTATTGCAGCCTCTTCTTCTCTAAAGGAGAGTGAAAAATTTCAAGTCAAATGTATTACTTTTTCCCAGCCTCCAGTTGGAAATGCAGCTTTGAGAGAGTATGTCTTCATATATGATTTGTCAGTTTCCTTTTTTTTTTAAAAACTAATTAAATTTTTAATTGTCACCTCAACATTTCCCCCTTTCAGTTATGTCAATAGGAAAGGCTGGCAGCATCATTTTAAGAGTTACTGCATTCCAGAAGATTTGGTCCCACGTTTATTGTCTCCTGCATATTTTCACCATTATAATGCCCAGCCTCTTAATGTGTCACCTGAGACTCGAGGCAATAATTTACTGACAAACAAACGTGAGGAAGGGACCGAGAAGCCAAAAGAGAAGGATGGGGAGCAGTTGGTTTTAGGTCTGGGCCCTGTACAGACTTCCTTCTGGAGGCTTTCGAAGCTCGTTCCTTTGGAAAGTGTTAGAAGGCAAGTTAATAAGTACAGAGAAAAACATAAGGCTCCTGTTGGGACATTTTCAGCATCAGATTCTGTTTCAACAGGCTTACTTGAAGATGATGTTGTTGAACCTCAATCTCTTGAAATCGAGGAGGGTTTGGATGGTATATCTCTGAAGCCAATTTCTGACTCCGATAGTTGTCCACCTGCAAATGTAAAATCTGCTAAAAAGAACGGGGTTGGTAGGAACTGGCGTAAAGTGCCTTATTTACCTTCATATGTTCCTTTTGGACAAGTACGTTTTCTTATTTTGCACGTAGTTATTTAATTACTTTCTTTGCCTACCTCTTTTCTTTACCAACTGATTTTTTGTTCCCTATTGTATACTTCTCTATTTCTTCATTGAAAGTTTTGTTTTAATTTTTTTTTTGTAAATTAAAACACAATTATTCTTATATTGCAGCTTTATCTCTTGGGGAATTCTACGGTTGAGTCACTCTCTGGAGCTGAATATTCAAAGCTGACTTCGGTATGTGTTTCTTATGCTTAACAATCAGATTTTCTTCCACATTTGAAACTTCTGTAGATTATTGATTTTTTTAGTAGCAGTTAGTTTGAGAAATTATTTGAATACCATGTGGGTTCTGTTTTGAATTTTCTCATGTTGTTTGCTTTCTTCTGGCAAAGGTATTTTCAGGTAAGTTCTGTAATTGCAGAACTACGGGAACGGTTCCAATCACACTCGATGAAATCATATAGATCACGATTCCTGAGGTAGTCAATCACTCTTTATTTGAAGCTTAGTTCTTATCATGTTTTAATTTCAATTTTTGAACCATCTTAATTTAATGAAATTCTTTGTTTAGACTACTATTTTGATTGGGATTTTTTTGTGGAATTATGTAAATGTTTTCTATGATAATAAAATGCGGCTCCAAGGTATCTAACGGGAGGGTAACTTATTTACATGCTTTGTGGTGCTTTTATTGTGTGCTTTCATAGTGATTTGTGTCATATTGGCTTTCTTAACCGAACTTTGTTAACCTTCTGAAATATATTTCACTGTTGCATGATTAAATTTTTCAATATTAGGTAAAGGTATTATTAGTTAATGATGTGAGAAGTCCTTCAGCCTCTTCTCGTTTTTTAATTTTTCTTTTGATGTTTTTGAAGAAATTGTTTTAAGGACCGAAAATATGGGTGAATATAATAGAAGAGAAATTTCAACGAAGGAAACTAAAGGATATTAAATAATAAAATTTTAATCTACACATAATTATGCTATATACAAATTTACATCTTTCTCCATGTTTCTTAAAAACAAAAAATAAATAAAATAAAAATAAAAATAGAGAGAGAGGTCTTTCGGTCTTGATGGCTTATATGGGCAACTTTCAATCCTGAAACATGTGTTAAGGTAGCATATAACTGATTATTTTCTCAACATCTTGAATCAAGCGGTGTTTCTGATTTTGGACTAGATCTTGATTTTGTAAAGCCCAGAAATGTGCTAGAACGTCATACATAGTTTTTCTTTTTTCTTTGTTTTCCTTCCATTTTTTATATTTTGACTTTTAATACAATAAATGTGGTGTTTTCAATATGACGTACTTTTATATTGTTTGAAACTGGTCTCTGTGCAGAATCTATGAATTATGTATGAAAGATGATGCCTCATCTATCATGGGAGTGGAACAAATGCAGCAATTTCCGCACCTTCAGCAGTGGCTTGGACTTGCTGTTGCAGGTACTGTCAAGCTTGCACAAATAGTGGAGTCTCCAATTATTCGGACTGCAACTTCTGTTGTTCCTCTTGGATGGAGTGGTATGCCCGGTCAGAAAAATTGTGACCCTTTAAAAGTTGAGATCACTGGATTTGGCTTGCATCTTTGTACTCTTGTGCATGCTCAAGTAAATGGTAACTGGTAGGTTACTGGTATAGCTCTATGCCTCTTTCTCTCTCTTGTGTGATGAATGTAACTCGAGGTAAGGTTATTGTGAGTAAATGTGAGCATCATCCTTTTAAGTGGTTATCTAGTGAGCTCTTGAGAGGTACTACCTGAAATCTTTGGAAAGCTATATCTGATGGGCTTCTTTTCTTCTTCCACTTCGCTCATTGCACAGTGGGCAATGGGTTGGGGGAGGGGGTGGGGTGTGGGAAGAATTGTACATATCAATTACACCACATAACTTTCCATGGTTTTGGTTGTTCCACTTTGAATTCTTATGAGACTATTGAATGATTTAAATAACTTTTGAAGTTGTTTTTTTTTTCTCTTGTTCGAGTGTGTTCTCATTAGCATTTATTTATTTGTGATTATTTTTGTATGGATGAAGTTTTTCTTTCTTAGATTGTGAATAATTATTTAAAAAATGTGCATAACATTAGTTTTTGCAAGTCTTCCTATCACCTTTATTAAAACATCGAAGAGTTTTGGAACATACACAAAAAAGAACGTTTGTGAAGATAGTTTTCCAAATAAACCCTTAGCTTCTTAAATATTGTTATATTGAAGTTGGCAGTTGTCAGTTCGTTTCAAATGGACAGTTAAATATTGAAGGTCTTACTTGGCATTTACTCAGGTGTTCAACGAGGGTGGAGTCCTTTCCCCCAGTTCCAATCATCTCTTCTAGTCAGGGAGCCCCTGAACTTCAAACAATGCGAGTTGTGGTTGGAACACCTTTGAAACGACCACCAAACCATAAGGCAGTGGCGGATTCAGCAAGTCCACTGTTCCCAGTGACTAATTCATCTGTTGACGATTCTAGTTCAGAACATAGATTACCCTTTAATATGGAGAAATTCATTCGTCCTGATGGTTTGGGTGACTTTTTCATATTCTGTACCAGTGATTTTGCGACAATCATGAAAGAGGTACATGTGAGAACTCGCAGGGTGCGGCTACTTGGCCTTGAGGTATGTTCAACACTCCCCCTCCCTCTCTTTCTCTCTCTCTCTCTTGTGTGATGAATGTAACTCATGGAATGTTCAGGGTTCGGGCAAAACTTCACTTTTCAAGGCAATAGTTAATCAGGATCGGATGACCCCCATTCCACGCATTGAGCATCTGCTTCCAGCAATGGGAGTTGAAGAAGCAATTGCTGGTGGCATTTGTTATTGTGACTCGCCAGGAGTGAATCTGCAGGTTTGACTTTAACTCATTAAAAATCCATCAATGCTTTGCCTTTACTATATATGATTGTCATTTTTTTTTTCCCGTTGTGTATTGTTGTTGGGAATCTTGGCACAACAATCGTATGAGTTTTTTTTTTTTTTTTTTTTTTTTTTTTTTTTTTTTTTTTTTTTTTTTTTTTTTTTTTTT
>NW_019272029.1:726825-758176 GCF_002738345.1 Cucurbita maxima | reverse complement strand
TTTTTTTTTTTTTTTTTTTTTTTTTTCCCTTCATCCTTCCACTGTGCTGTCCCTTCATGGTTTTTTATGGTTTTAATGGTGAAAATGAAAGCTCTGAACTAGTATAATGTCTTTGCTTCACTAGGCTTGCCTTCACTATTAAATTATGTTTTTGTAAATTAGTGATATGTGTACCTTCCTTGATTATCTATTGAGTGTTAAGAAACATATGAAGTAGGTTTGTATTTGAACATGCTGTGATGTCTTTCTGCTGAATGGATCTCCATGTAGCTGGAATGTGATACACAGCTGGTTCTATTCTGATGGATGCAAATTTTACTCGTGCCTTTTGGTACATGTGAATAATGTCTTCTATGTATATTTCAAGTTCTGTTCTTACCTTATTTTTTCTTTGTTTTAGGAACTTAAGATGGAGGCATCCAGTTTCAGGGATGAATTATGGATGGGGATTCGTGACCTCAGTCGGAAAACAGATTTGCTGGTTCTTGTTCATAATCTGTCGCATAAAGTACCTATATGCGTGCAATCAAATGGATCACAGCCTAAGCCGGCATTATCTCTACTTTTGGATGAGGCTAAGTCTCTTGGTATTCCTTGGGTCCTTGCCATAACAAACAAGTTTTCTGTAAGTGCGCATCAACAGAAAGCAGAAATTGAAGCCGTTTTGCGAGCTTATCAAGCATCTCCATCCACTACTGGAATAATCAATTCGAGTCCTTATGTTTTTAATCCTGGTGCTGCTACTGCTTCCTTGTCCACCAGTGCAATTATTGGAGACTCGGATGTGACAATGGCTGCTCAAAAGCTTTTTCTTGCTCCAATCAATCTTGTTAAGAGGCCTTTTCAGAGGAAAGAGACTGTTCTACCAGTGGAGGGTGTCAACTCTCTCTGTCAGCTTATCCATCGTGTACTTCGTAGCCACGAGGAGGCTTCGTTTCAGGTTTGAACATCTAATTCAAAGAATCTGTAGCTTTACCACGACCCTCTCCTTTTCTTTCACTTCCTTCATCCCGTTTCCCAAAAAAATTGTAGTTCTGTAAAAAAGCTTAAAATCTCCATTTTTCTCAGATTATTATTACTTTTTTCTTTTTTCTTCATGTCTCATTTTTGGGTAATATGATTTCAAATTTTAAGCGCATTTGTTCCAATTGTAGCTTCTCTGAAATCATCCGTCTTTTTTTGGTTGCTATGGTCTGATTCTGAAGTTTAAATCACCTTTGATTTCCATATTTAAACTAAAGGAGCTGTCTAGGGAGAGACTTTTCATGGAATTGGAATATGATCGCGCAATGTCGATGGATGCAACTCGAGATGCAAAAGCCAAGGAAAACTCGTTAACAGCTGCAGCAGTTGGTGCTTCCCTCGGTGCAGGACTTGGAATTGTTTTGGCAGTCGTCATGGGAGCAGCCTCTGCATTGAGAAAACCTTGATCCTTCATCTTGACATAATTTGTGAGTTGTATAGTCTGGGTGAAAGTAGTTCATAAGTGGTTTATTTTAATTAGTTCAGGTTCCTTGATTTATTACCATCAACAACTATTATATTATTTACTTGATTATTCATGTAAAATTATATTAGGGGAGAAAATTGGATCTTCCAGCAATTTCGAAGTTTGGATATAATGTACAGAGCAAGGTTAGAAATTTAGCTGCTTCCCCCACTTCCCACTCTACTGGTTGTATTCTCAAAACACCAGCTTTGGCAGACTATTAACAGGAAGTGAGATTCTTATTATTGAAATATTAACTGAAACGAAAGGAAAAAAAAAACGTATTTTTTTTAGTTTTGCTTCTCCCCAGAACTGGATTTGGGATTCTGTATGATAATTTTGTTAGTGGTTGCAGATGCAAATTTGTGGGACTGCCCCCACCTGGCTTTTGGAGCAAATTTTGGGGCGTAAAGTAGGTGAGTTTTGAGTATGATCTTAAATTGCTTGAACTTTGAAAAGTTTCATTTTAGTTTTGAAGTATCTTACTATTTGTACCTTCTTGTAATTTGTATTCTTCTATTTTTTTTTTTATAAAAAAATGCCGATCTATTAGACTGAAAGACGGGTCTCATTAGACATATTAGATCAAATAAATAATTGGCGATGTAGATCAAATAATTAGTAATGGTTACAAAAACGAGTCATATTAATATTAGTTTTACTAGAATAAAACACCAAACCTTTTTCTATAAATTATTTATTGGATTCAATTCTTTTGTACATTATCAAACTACTCTTTTTATGTAATGGATAATATAAAATTGTAAATAGAAGTAATTATTAAATAATAAGATATAATATTATGTGGTTGTATGAAAAATCTCAACAACAATAGGATCGATCATTTTCATCATGATTTGGATTCATTGAAGAGAGGTATATGGTGGGAAATTAATGAGTCCCTTTGAAGTTTTCTTGTTTGTGAGTTGCAAGCAATGTTTTGGTCAACTCCCAATCACATAATGTATATATCCTTCCAAATGTATCATCACAAACTGTATTTTTGGAATTTTTTTCAAAAAGAAAAAATAGGGATAAAGGCGTAGGGCCCCCTTGATATGCTTCCCCTAAAATGTTAGCACGGTGAAAGAGTAGAGTTGATTAATAAATCTTAATCAAGTTGGTGGTCTCTTAACTTTGAAATCTATATGACCATTGTTCATTTATTGTGAGATCTTACATCGATTGAAATGAAGAATGAGTGACAGTGAAGGCGTCGTACCTCCTCAAAGGAGGTAGATTGTGAGATCCCACATCATTTGTAGATGAGAACAAAGAACTCTTTACAATTGTGTAGAAATCTCTCCATATCAGACACATTTAAAAATTGTGAAACTAGACCAAAGCGGACAATAACAATAACAACGAACTACTGTCCCCTCAAGCATCTTAAATATTAGTTAACTTTGTTTGTGTCTTGACCTTAGGCATGGGTAGTTTTACATTGTTTCATAGATATGACATTGATGATAGTAAAGTGAGTGAGAGTATGATTAAAACAAAATATGTATATTTAATTGTGCAAAGAACTTTATATGTCTCTTTCTCTTTCCTCTCTCAAGGACCGACGAATGATCCTCACAACAATATGATAAATAATAAACATACGAAGAGAAGTGGGGGAAAAAGGATATATATGATGAAGCAGCTAAGTGAATTTGTTGATGGATTTCCTGTTGATAACCACAATCCATGTCACGAGTTCTAAGACTAGAGCAATGGCGCCCACGACGACGATGGTAACCACATAGGCACACTTCCATTTGTGATCAGGGCTAAGCATGTGGAAGCCCTTGAACACATTGATGATGCCAAGGATCAAGATTGAGTAACCAATGCTGTGGTGGTATATGTTCCAGTATACTCTGTATTTGTGATCCTTTTTTGGTCTCAAGAACAGTGCGAACATCTGTCACACTCATATTATTTCAATATCCATTACTAATTCCAACTTTTTTATCTGTGTTAACTATTTTCCGGGAAATTTTGCAGAATGCAAGGAGAAAATGCCGAAACGGAACCGAAAAGGAAAAAGGAAGAAGAAGTACCTGCAAAGTGGCCATGGAGAAAAGCGCGATTCCGATATTCCGGTGATCGAATACCTGATACCCTTCTGATTCACTCCCGAGCTTCATTCCAGTCCCCCAACCCGCTACTCCAATGGCGTACGCAGAAATCTGGCATGAAATGTGAAGATAAAACCACGCCGGATCCGCCGACGGAAAAACCCTAAGGTACCTCGCAATCAAGATTCCAATTGGGAACAGAAGCCCCCAACTCACCGCGTTCAAAACTCCATGAATCTGAAAGATTAAACGCAGAGGAAAAAAGAAGAAAAAGTTAAAGCGGAGGAAATCGGTGAAACGATATAAAAATCAGGGGGCAAATTTTCCGTAGAGATCGCACATTTTTCCTTATCATTCGTGGATCGATTTCACCGCCGGATGCGGTGTTCGTCGATTCACCACCAGACAAACTTAGGGTTCCTTTCGCATTAAGATTCTCCGGTTCAAACTCATGAACGCCCAAACGAGTTCCATCCACAGACGGCCCGACCTGCCAGACATGGTTCAGCGTCGTAGCAGCCGCAGGCACCTTCAACTTCGCGAAAATAATAATCTCTCCACCGAAAAATTCCCCCGCCACATCCCAAACCTCAAAGGAAAGCTCGGAAGGCTTAACAGAACCATAAGACGCAACATCATAAGTCTTGACAACCGGAACACCAGCTTCGAGATAGGCAACAAGAGCCTGAGAGCCGACCATACCAGTGGAGGTGGGATTGACAGCCCAAGCGATCCATCCAGCTGCATTGGAGTGATCGGCAACGAATGCAACGGAAAGAGAGGAATTGGAAGAATCGAAAGTGGAATGGAGGGAGGCGGAAAGGAAAGGGAGATCGGAGCAGTGAGAATAGAGATTGTTGTTGGAGAATTTAGTGGAAGAACAGGGGCGAGACTTTGCAGGAGAAAGAAAAAGAAAGATAAAAAGGATAAAAAACAACCCCCAACTCGGAGACGCCATGGAAGAGGAGGAGGAGGAGGAGGAGGAAGAATTGGGAGTTGTCGAGTATTTTGCGGGGCACTGGAATTTCGAAGATATTGCTTTAATAAATTTACCACCGGAATTAAATATGCTATCATTAGAAAAATTTTAATTCAAATTCAAATTCAAAAATAGTTTCGCCGTTTTGCGACACGTGGTGGGAGCTTCTTCATTGCTGCGGTGGCAGAGGCCATTTTCTTTTTCTTTTTCTTTTTATTGTTGGTCCCATTTTGATTTTCTTTCCTTTTCTTTTCTATTTCCATCTGGATAATGTTTATATGAAGGAAATTACGTTTCCGTCCTTCCATTTTTCTTCTATTTTCAATTTACTCCTTCCACTTCTAAATTTATTTAATATACAAAATATTTCTAAACGATATTTCCATCCTTCATATTTTGTTTCAAATAATACGTTTGAATTTTTAAATGAAATTCATATCTTTACAAACATTTAAAATTCAAAATTACTCTAAATCTCAATTTTCGTTCAAAATTCTAAAAATATATATATTTATTTCACGTCCACCTGATTGGATGAATTGGGTTAAGTTGGGAGTTGAAATGGGTCGACATTGTTGTTAGAGATGTTCACCATGTGGATCAAGGACGAGAAACTCTTCCTCGTCTATGTCCATACTACCTATTTCAATTTTCATCTCTATGAAATCTATTATTTATTTTCGAAAGAATTTAAGGGAGAATTCTCCACACGAATTGAGTTTATAGTAAAAATATAGACTTATTTATTAAATATGTAAATAAATATTGAAATAAGGACCGACCTTATTTAGGTAACATGAAGAAATACCCATTCTCCATTACGTTCGGGGCAAAGTCTCACAAAATCAATTTCGAGGGTTAATTGATTTTATGAAAATTATTTAAATTATGTTTTCATATATATTTTAATTGTAAATAATATTACTTGCATCTTTTGTCGGATAATATTTGAAACGATTTCAAAATTAAATATATATTTTAAAAAAACAAATTTGAAAGTAAAATAAGTAAATAAATAAATAAATAATGAAAATGAAAATAGAATTAAAGATGACGTGGAAAACGAGGGAAGAAAGGGTGAAAGCGAAGGAAGAAGGAATGAATTATGAACGGAAATTATTAAAAAAACACAATTATGGGAAACAATTCCATGGCGCTGACCTGGCATCCTACCTTCCACCTGTCAACTTCACCTTCACTCCGCGCTCTTTCCTTTTTCTCTTCCTCACCACGTGCCACGCATGCTTTTCCATGACATTACCCTTACGTCATCATCACCTCATCCATCTTCCCATTTAAAAACATCAATTTTGTTTATTTATTTATTTATTTATTGGTTCCTAATTACTTATTTTGATCTGTTTAGACTTTCAAAAATATTTACTTATTTGAAAAAATAATTAATTTTGTAATTATTAAGACTATATTTATTTCCATAAAAAGAGCAAAAACAGGTTAGATTTATGCAATTAAATATTCCAAAACTCTTAATTAAAATAGAAACGTTAAAATTTCTTCTTATATTTGAGGTGTCCAATTTTAAATTATATATATTTTTTATTGAATTTGTTAAAATAAAAATATTACTTTTCGTACTTAAAATTAGAGACCGAACATGTGAGATCACACGTTCGTTGTAAAGGAAAACATACAAACATGTGAAAAACCTCTCCCTCGAATGCTTTTCAAAATAGAGAGCCTAAATAACTATATGCAACGAGATAAAATAAACTCCAGACTAAAATAAATAGTATTTAACTAAATAAAAAATACTTAAAAAATCTGATTCAATAATTATATATAAAAAAAATTCAAAAAAAAATTATTATTATTATTAATAAATAGATATTGTTTTTATAACAAAAAATAGAATAATTCTCCCAAAAAAATGCAAATAAACGATTAAAACGAAAATATTATTATATTTTTCCATTTTGTGGTAACGAAAATAAATATAAAAAAAAAACCCCAAAAATCAGAATATAAAGTCACTGAGTTTTGCTTTTTTATTGTTATTTTTTCTAAATTAAAATTAGACACTAAAAATCCCCCAAACAAACACAAACCAACCCACAACCAGCCCCAAATTTTCGCTTCTAATTCCGGCGACCCCACTCTTTTCAGGACTGGGCGCGGTGGTGGAAGTGGTAGTTTCGTTGACACCGACAACCGCTGGCGAAGGTGCAGGAGACGCGCCGTCGTGAGCATTTGGGGCAGGACTAGCACTAGGCTTCTTATCAAACTCCAACACGCTCGTGGCCTTCAAATTAGCCTGTTCGAACTCATGAACTCTAGGAACACCAGAATCCGGGTCCACCGCCGGTCCAACTTGCCAGACCTGGTTCAGCGACTTGGTCTTAGGCGGAACTTTGACGGTGGCGAAGATAGTGAACCGACCATCGGAAAATTCGGCGGCGAGGCCCCAGACGAGGAAGGAGAGTTTCGGTGAGGGGACAACAGAGGAGTAGGAGGAGATGTTGAAGGTACGGACGGTGGGGGATTTGCCGGAAACAGAGGCGACGAGGGCCTGGGCTCCGGCCATGCCGGTGGAGGTGGGGTTGACAGCCCAGGCGACCCAGCCGGCGGAATGCGGCGGAGAGGCGAGAAAAGCAAGGGAGAGAGAGGAATTTTTGGGGTCGTAGGTCCAGTGGAGAAAGGCGTCGAGATGGGGGAGATCCTCGCAGTGGGCGAAGGATCTGTTGGCGAAGGATTGGGAAGAGCAATTGAGGGTTTGGGCGCGTGAAATTAGGGTTCCGGCAAGGGCTAAGAAGAGGATGAAATGGGCGGAGGACGCCATTGGAGAGGAAATGGGAGTGGGAGAGAAGAGGAAATGGGGAGAGAATATATAAAGGTGAATAGGGAGTGGGGCGTTAGGAGGTTGGGGAAGATCAACTTTCGTGCCACTAATTTTGGGAATTGCGAGTGGGAACTTACTTACCATAAAAACTTCTTTTCCTTTTCTTTTATGTTGCCGTTACCATGTTTGACTTTGACTTTGACTTTTATCTGTGTGTTCTAAGTAAAGTGGTCAACTTGATCGTAGAGTACTTCCTACCATCGTATTTGGATTATCGAACGTCATGCATACCTTTCGGACTATCGACCTCATCAATCTCGCGAATTCTACCAACATAGTGCCAAATATTCATATTGCATCGTCGAAAAATCATAATCACAGCATAACAACATCATTTATTATCTTTCACGTAACAAACTAAAAGATTTCTATAAAGTATATTGCTACGAAAGTTACGTTTATAAGAAACTAAAATGTCACCGCTCTATTAATAATTCATTCTAAACATTATTGGATTTTACGATAGGTTCGAAAACATTACTTTAATAATTAAAAAAAAAATAAAAAAATTCAGCCAATGGTACGGATCGAATAAAATAATAATATTGTTATTAAAATAATCCAAAGTTCATAATGTAATGAAATTAAATCATTTATTTTTATATTCGTAGGAATCAAAATAAAAAAAAAAAAACCAAAAAATCTGAATCACAGAGACAGAGTTTGTATTATTATTATTATTATTATTATTATTTTCTAAAATTAAAATCAGAAACTAATAATTCCCCAAACAAACACAAACCAACCCACAACCAGCCCGAAATTCCGGCTTCTACTTCCGGCGAACCCACTCTTATCGAGACTGGGCGCGGTGGCGGAAGCGGCAGCTTCGTTAAGGCCGACAACCTCTGGCAACGGTGCAGGAGACGCACCGCCGAGAGCATGTGGGGCAGGACTAGCACCACCCTTCTTATCAAAAACCAACACGCTCTTGGCCTTCAAATTAGCCGGTTTAAACTCATGAACAGAAGGAACACCAGTATCCGGGTCGACCTCCGGTCCAACTTGCCAGACATGGTTCAGCGACTTAGCCTTGGGCGGAACTTTAACGGAAGCGAAGATAGTGAACCGACCGGCGGAATATTCAGCGGCGAGATCCCAGACGAGGAAGGATAGTGTCCGTGAGGGGAGAACAGAGGAATAGGAGGAGATGTTGAAGGTACTGACAGAGGGGGATTTCCCGGAAACAGAGGCGACCAAGGCCTGAGCTCCGGCCATACCGGTGGAAGTGGGGTTGACGGCCCAGGAGACCCATCCGGCGGAATGCGGCGGAGAGGCGAGAAAAGCAAGGGAGAGAGAGGAATTTTTGGGGTCGTAGGTCCAGTGGAGAAAGGCGTCGAGATGGGGGAGATCGTCGCAGTGGGCGAAGGATCTGTTGAAGAAGGATTGAGAAGAGCAAGTGAGGGATTGGGCGCGTGAAAGAAAGCACCCAAAAATGGCTGAAAAGAGGATGAAATGGGAGAAGGACGCCATTGGAGGGGAAATCTCTGAGCTCTGAGAAGAAACTGGGAGTGGGAGAGGAGGCGGAATTGGGTAGAGGATATATAACGATGAACCGGTAGTGGGCCGTTGGGAGGTTAGGGAAGACCCATCTTCTGTACCCCTAATTCGAAATGCCAGCTGGAATTTAATTTTTATAATTTCAATAATTTTAAATAATTGTTATTATTAATTTAAAGTTATTTATTAACTATATAATACATTATGATTGTTAGTAAAATCATCGTGTCTGTGACTATAACTTATAATTATGTGTCTTAAAATTTAAAAGTATTTAATAAACGCAAGTATAAGCCGTTGTTAGCTAGCTAAAAAGTCAACTTTGATAAAAAAAAAAAAAGTCAACATAATTTAGAACCTATGATTAAAAAAAAATTATAGACACTAAAATAGTGGCTTGATTGATGCCAGCTGAAGATCCAGTTTTGGAGGACCCAATGCCTTTGCAATCGATTTTGGTTTTTTAATGAATAATTGTGGCGTTTGCTTTTAGTAATCATTTCTATATGTAAGTAATTCATGTTCTTAAATTAAAAAATAAAAGCTTCACTTTAAAATTGTTTTTTAAAAGTAAAAGATTTTAAAAATTATTACTATGTTCAATTTATTTTTGGTTTTAAAAAAATTGTTGGAACTTCTAAAACTTCATTTTAATTAATTTAATCAGTTTATAATTCGAATATATATATCGCGTATAATTAATTTTTTATTTATTTATTTATTTATTTTATTGAAAGTAGATTACTAAAATTAGAATTTTTTTTCTTGCTGTTTATAGGAATTGACAACGACGTCGTTTGGAAGCAATTAGGAGCGATATCGGAAGGAAAGGGACTCGTTTATTGGTTTCGCGGTTGCTCACCCGAGCGGAACCCAACGCTGGACTTCACAAAATTCCTTCACCGATACGACAAATGCCATCGCCGGCAAGAACCACATGCATCGGACTACATTCTTGAAGTCGAGGGCTGATCTTAGCAAGCATTGTTCATGTAATTCCAGTTGAATTGAAGGTGGATCCGGTCCTACTGAACTAAAGGAAGGAAAGCAAAATGTTGAGGCTAAGGGCGTTTCGGCCTTCGAACGAGAAGATCGTGAAGATACAGATGCATCCGACACATCCGTGGCTTGTTACGGCTGATGCGTCGGATCACGTCTCTGTTTGGAATTGGGAGCATCGGCAGGTTATTTACGAGCTCAAAGCAGGTGGAATTGATCAGAGGCGTCTCGTTGGCGCCAAGTTGGAGAAGCTCGCTGAGGGCGAATCAGGTTCGAGCCAATGAGATTTTTTTTTTTTTTTTAAATTGTTCTGTTTTGAATCTTTTTCTGAATGTTCATCTGAATTTTTCTTTTTTGTTTTGCTGATTTGTGTCTCTTGAACGTGATTGTTAGATTTGAAGGGGAGGTCGGCTGAAGCTATACGAGGGGGAAGGTGTGAGTCTGTCATCTCCCGGTTTTCTTTTGGTTGATTTGAAAATTGCTAATTGTTTAATGCAGTGTCAAGCAGGTGAACTTCTATGACGATGATGTACGCTTTTGGCAACTTTGCCGGAACCGTTCCGCAGCTGCTGAAGCTCCGTCAGCTGTCAACCAAGTTACATCAGCTATGAGTTCCTTTGCCCCTTCCACAAAGGGAAGGCATTTTCTAGTTATCTGTTGTGAAAATAAAGCCATATTCTTGGACTTGGTGACAATGCGAGGCCGTGATGTTCCGAAGCAGGATCTTGACAATAAATCTCTTCTCTGGTAAGTTCATCACTCTGTTTGATACCCCTTGATCGTGTAATTGTAGAATTAATTTGTGTTTTGATGGGAAGTAATGCCGCCACCATCCATGTTGCAGCATGGAGTTCCTTTCTAGAACTTCGGGAGGAGAGGGTCCTCTTGTGGCCTTTGGTGGATCAGATGGTGTTATTAGGGTCCTCTCAATGCTAACCTGGAAGGTTTGAGATATTTACTCACCAAACGAAGTTTGATAGCATTATCAAACTGTTGTCTTATTTTCTAACTTCATATTTTCTTGCAGCTAGTGCGCAGATATACTGGAGGTCATAAAGGATCAATCTCATGTTTAATGACCTTCATGGCTTCCTCGGGCGAGGTAACTCTATAAAATGTGATCTGGGTGTAATGTGTGATGCATCGACTCAGTTCCAATAATTTGATAGGAAATGGCATTCTCTCTCTCTCTTAATCGATTGAGGTCATTTATTCATCAATTATTGGTTTATTCTACATTTTTCGACATTTTTCTTTCAATTATGTATCGTTATGAGGAAAAGTTATTCAGATTGAAGATGGCATGTAAAGTTTGAGGTAGTGAAGCTTGGATTATAAACATGAAGATTTTGATGAAGTTGATAGAAACAGAACTTTGGTGGATTTGCATTTCTTACTTGATGTTTATAATTATTATCAAGCAATTTGGTGTACGCTTGTGATTTTGGGATTTGATTTGTGACAATGTTTCGATTTGAATTGTTGTACGCATTAGCATTTCAATAAATTGCCCTTTTTTTTTTTTTTTTCTTTGCTTATTGATGCTTTCCCTTCCTTTTCCTTTTAGATTTGTTACCATTTTGTATTTGTGGATTTGATTGCCAGGCGCTTCTGGTATCTGGTGCTAGTGATGGCTTACTTATACTCTGGAGTGCGGACAACAGCCAAGATTCACGAGAACTTGTACCAAAACTTAGCTTAAAAGTGCGTCCCCTACCTTCAATTTCTATAACTATTTTATTTGTTGGTTCATCAGTTATTATGTTTAAATATTTTATGCGTATGGCTTCTTCAAAAAACTTTTTGTTTTTGTCCAATTTTCCCTATTATATTCTTCTATCTGGTTGTTTCTTAAAAATTGAATACTTAATGCTTCACATTTTTACTTTTCATGATTAATATTTTTATTGTGTGTTCCATAATGATTAATGAACTGGATCTTTTACATTCTTAATAGGCACATGATGGTGGGGTGATAGCTGTCGAACTTTCCAGAGTGATCGGAGGTGCTCCCCAACTTATCACAATTGGTGCGGACAAAACACTTGCCATTTGGGATACTATCACTTTTAAGGTATCGTTGCATATTTATAGTGCATTACATTTTACAATACTGGATCGTTTAACAGATATTTATTAGGCTGTCTCCTGCCAAGTCTTCTTGAATACTGTGATATCTCATTTAATCTTATTCATCTCAGGAACTCCGTCGCATCAAACCTGTTCCAAAACTGGCCTGCCATAGTGTTGCATCTTGGTGTCATCCTCGTGCGCCAAACCTTGATATTCTCACTTGTGTTAAAGATTCCCACATATGGTATGTTTTTTATTTTAATATTACTATTCTTCTTCATTTTCTTAACTGATCATGTCAGATAAGAATGTTGAGGATTCTCGTTTTTTTTTTTTTTTTTTTTTTTTTTTTTTTTTTTTTTTTTTTTTTTTTTTTTTTTTTTTTTTTTTTTTTGTGAAGTAAAAGAGCGGTGATCTTGTGATGTCAGCTTTCACCTAATTTTTTTGTTTTCTTATTACATTTAGGCTCTTATAGGATAACGCTTGAACTTTTTCAGGGCTATTGAGCACCCCACGCACTCAGCTCTCACAAGACCACTTTGTGAACTTTCTTCCCTTGTCCCTCCTCAAATGCTTGCTCCAAACAAGAAAGTTAGGGTATGTCTTTCGCCACAAGCATGAATCACCTAACTATTCCTAATGAGTTTGTTTTGTCTTTTCGTTTCTATAAACATTTAGCCTAGATCATTGTTGTTTTCTTGGGGTTTCTTTCAAGCCCCTTGGTTCCCTTGCATCTTCTTATTCTTTTCTTGTTCCTTTTTTTTAGAATTTTTTTTGACCCCTAAACTTATCAAGTTGTATCAATTTTAACCCTAAACTTTCAATTTCATCCAATTGCACCTCATACTTAGATAAATGTTTCGATCTTAACCTTAAAGTTTTAGAAAGTATTGCAATTTTAACCCTCTAATAAGTTTTCTCTCCAAATATTGTTGAGAAAAAGTTGTCTTGTTCATTCAATAAATTGTATGAATATGGAATGTATAAAATTTCAAAGAAAAAAAAAAACGATATTGAAGCTTTTTTTTTTTCTTGAATAAGAACAATTTCTCATTGATGTAATTAAATGAAAAAATGTTCAAGGGTTACAAACACCTGAAGGGAGTGAAAATAAAAGAAGGAAAATAAAAATGTTTTTTTTTTTTTTCTTGAAAAAATGTTGCTTGTTCAAGATCATATATTGCTCGATGATTACTTATCAGTCTCATGTTGCAGGTTTACTGTATGACTGCTCATCCTTTACAACCTCATCTTGTTGCTACTGGAACCAATATTGGTGTTATCATCAGTGAACTTGATGCTAGATCTCTTCCAGCAGTAGCTCCTCTTCCAACTCCATCAGGTGGCCGAGAGCATTCTGCTGTTTATGTAGTTGAAAGGGAGCTAAAATTGTTAAATTTTCAATTGGCTCACACAACGAATCCATCTTTGGGAAATAATGGATCGTTATCTGAAGGAGGAAGGTTAAAAGGAGATGAGCTGCTACAAGTCAAGCAGGGCAAAAAACACATCAGCACTCCTGTTCCACATGATGCATATTCAGTTCTTTCTGTTAGCAGTTCTGGAAAGTAAGTTAGCCCCCATATTCTTCTTGTTTAAACCTTTCTGTGTAAAGTAAATTTTATATTTGGTTATGCATCCATGAGGATGGGTTAGCAAAATCTCCATTGTTAGGTTGATTTTGTTATGTATTTCTATCAAGTTTGTTCATCAGGGTCAATTATTGTTTTCAGTATCTCTCGTAATATCATCTATACGTGGGTGTTTTTTTGTTTGGAAATTTGTTGCTCACAGGCTTGATTTTGATGCAGGTACCTTGCTATAATTTGGCCTGATATTCCATACTTTTCTATCTACAAAGTAAGTGACTGGTCCATTGTTGATTCCGGAAGTGCGAGGCTTCTGGCCTGGGATACATGTCGAGATAGGTTTGCATTGCTGGAATCTGCCATACCTCCTAGGTTTCCAACAATTCCTAAGGGGGGATCATCGAGAAGAGCAAAGGAAGCTGCTGCAGCAGCAGCGCAGGCAGCTGCAGCAGCTGCTTCTGCTGCTTCCTCAGCCAGTGTTCAAGTTCGTATATTGCTCGATGATGGGACATCAAACATTTTGATGAGGTCTGTAGGCAGCCGCAGTGAACCGGTAATTAGCTTGTAGTCCATGCCCTTCAATTCTTTTTTCTTATACTTTATTTTGGGACAATGGTAATATGTACATCCGTAGTTCAATATGATGGCAAAGGGATCTTCCATAATTTAATAACGATTATCCACTTGCATGATCTAACATCCTTCACACTCCCAGTTGTGATATTCACTTACGTGGTTTACGCTTGCATAATTTAACTATTTTCCAACAAGACATTTCCTCCTAAAATTCCTTCACACTCCCATTTGTGAGATTGCCACATTAAGGGCAACCTAGGTGAAGATTAAGCATTGGAAGTGAAAACAAGAAATTTGGTGATGGGGAGTTCTTTTCAAGTCCTTCAATTTTTCTTCTCTCTCTTCTTTTTTCCCCTACCTCATTCAGCATGAGAAGGTTAATTTTATGAAGTAAGGTAAAACTTATTGTTGCTCTTGAAAGGATCAACAATGCTGATGTGATCCATATCTTTATTTTTTGGAGCTTGATATTGTGGTGATCCTTTGTAAGTAGGCGATGGAGGATTTTGAGTACATCCTTTGAAGATGCACTTTTACTGGAGGATTCATATTAGATTTTTGCAAGTGTTTGAGGTGGTGTGTGGTCCTCAATGTTGCTGTGGTATGATAGAAAAAGAGGGTTTATATCCTTCCTTTTGGGATAGATGTCAATTTTGGGGCAGGTAGTGTTTGTGTTCTGTATTTTCTGGAGTATTTGATTATTGTGTGTGTCTCCTTTATTTTTTGGAATGTTTGGTTAAAAGAGTACTAAGAAGATATTTAAGGGCTCTTGGGAGCAGGTTTTGGGATGTGGCTCACTTCGCTTTAGTGCCTTTTAGGTCCAGTCCACGATGCTGTCTTTTTGTGATCATCCTTTGGTTTTAATCACTATTAGTATTTTTTGCTCGCTCTGGTGCCTGAGTTTGGTCAATACTTCTCTATGACTCCCCTTTCGGTTATTAATTTCTTTATTCTTGATGAAAGTTGTTCTCTTTTTTCTTCTTTTGAACAACAGAAAAACATGTGTTGCACAGCTTAAGATGACTGTACATGAGCAAGTTCATGTCGGCCAATTATAGTCTCTCCGACTCCAGCACATCATGTCACATTCTATTATTATTACTATCATCATCATCAATATGCTACTCACAATTTACAAAAAGAACGTGAGGAATATCCTATTAGAATTCTCAAGAGGGACTACAAAAATACTCACGTTGGTGTTGATCACAGAAATAGGGTAGTTATAAAATTCCCTTTATAAGAGAGCCAAAATAGAAGCAGCCGCAAAGCATACAATGCCTAAAAATTTCATTTTTTTTTTCCTGATCTCTCGAAAAGTTGCATTTCTTTCCAGCCGTACTTTTAACATGAAAATTTAAAGCTATCGACCCGTCCAATCAATTCTTATTTTCTGTCCAATTTCCTCACTTGAACCACTTCTTATATGTATGTATGTATGCGTGCATATATTTATATTGTGGGAATCTGACTGGTTAAATATTTGGTTGAATTTTTTCAAAATAGGAAAACTAAAAATAATTCTATTGCCCTACACTATGCCCCATATATGAGGTATTTTCTTATACATTTATCTGATTATCAAAGATCTGCATTTCTTTTCAGTCATTGGATTTTCTACTGCATTCATCTCTTGCAGTGCCCAAAAGTCATTGCATTTTTTATTTTCTTATTAAACTGAAATAAGCTTAGTAAGTCATTGCATTTTTCATTTTCTCATTTAGTACGTGGAGAAATTATTTTTGCTAAAACAATTTTTTTTAGGTGGTTGGTTTGCATGGTGGGGCTCTTCTTGGCGTTGCATATCGAACATCCAGGAGAATTAGTTCTGTTGCTGCGACAGCAATTTCAACAATGCCTTTATCAGGATTTGGTAACAGCGGTGTTTCTTCCTTTTCAAGTTTTGACGGTCGTTTTTCTTCCCATAGATCTTCGGCTGAAACACCACCACCAAACTTTCAATTGTACAGGTGAGAATAATTGTGCATGTGGAGCTAAATTCTTTCTTTCTTTCTTTCTGTTTTTTTTTTATATATATATATATATGTACTCCATTCAGAAGAGGAACGCTCATCCACCCAAAAGGTCAATGGACACTAGAAGGCACTGATTGGCATGAATCAGAATTATTTTCTTAAAATGAGAAACAGAGATTCCTTCATTACATTAATAGATGAAATTACAAAAGTGGGCAAGTATGCCAAAGGAATTGCCATCCTCTTCCCATTGAGCTCCCTTTCTCCTCGATCCATAGAGACAAAATGAAGGTTTGGTGCTAACAGTTCATCACGAAATAAATGACTCACTAAACCGAGATCACTAACTAATACTAATCTAATACTAATAGAATAGAAAAGAACGATCTTTTTTGTATACTTTTCCCGGTTCCATTGCTACCGTGGGCTTGCTTGAGAATCAATATTTGAAGTAGTTTTTTTAGAGCAAAATTTTAGTGCAACTATGATGGGAGGTTTTACCAAGTGGGTAAACCGATATAAAACTGAGGTAGGTCGTTTGGTTGGTTTGTATTTCTGAACGTCTCAGCTAGTTTATTCTCATGGATGATTTATCCTACTTGTAAATGGTGATCTTGAATGTTCACAAGTCACCCCCTTCGTGTTTCTAAAAATTGAGTTTTCCCAAGGAGATATATATATTTTATGCTTTTATATTCACTTTTCATGGTAGTTATTGAGCGGATGGGAGCTTTCCATCCAGTTAATGACTTTGTTTTTTTTTNTATTGAGCGGATGGGAGCTTTCCATCCAGTTAATGATTTTGTTTTTTTTTTTTTTTTTGGTGGGGGGAGGGATGTCGATTTGGTAGCATTAACATTACCTCCTTTCCCGCCAGTTCAATTATCCCCTTTTATTCACTCTGGATGGTGTATTTCATGCAGCTGGGAAACTTTTCAGCCTGTTGGTGGGCTTCTGCCTCAGCCAGAATGGACTGCATGGGACCAAACTATTGAATATTGTGCCTTCGCATATCAGCATTACATTGTTGTATCTGCTCTGCGTCCTCAATATAGATACTTGGGAGACGTAGCAATTCCATATGCTACTGGAGCTGTCTGGCACCGTAGACAACTGTTTGTGGCTACTCCAACTACCATAGAGTAAGTTGTATTTCCCCCTTGCTTGTATAAATTCTTGTTGGATTTCTGGCTTAACATTCATCATATTCCTCATGAATTTTGTATACTTCTCAATAAATTGCAAGAGATATATCTTCAATTCTCTTCAGTTCAATTCAATCTTGCAATGTGTTTGTTTTGCTTTAGTTTCTGCCTAGCCTTTTTGTCTTGTCCTTTGATGTTTTCAAATTTCATGAGTACTCCAAATTAGACCACTTCAAGTGATGATTCTGCCCCCGAGGATTTGTTTGCACTTTATCTTGCCACATGGAAATCTCCCTCTATGCACCATACGTCATTGTATAACCAATACAAATTGAGGATCTCTTGCTGAAACTTTGGTCTTTTCTGTGAGGATGCTAGCTGTTTTGAGGGGATGCAGGCCCACACAGCCCTATTATCCAACCACGAACAAGGTCTAAACTACGTTCGTTCCTTTTGTGTCACTTTACCTATATGCATTGAAAGGTTGAACTTGCCATTTTTGTGCTTGTTTTAGTTTCAAATCATCATAATCATACTGTTGCTAGTTCTATGGCTTGTTAGGGAACGTTGGCCCTTCGTACCCCATTTGACCATGATCAGAGAGATCTGTCATGGAAATTGTCGGGTAGAGCAATCCATCTTGGATTCTCCACACACCGGGTTCAAGCCAGGACCCTCGTGGCCTTTGTAACCTTTAGCTGTCACTGATGAGAAGATTCCTTGGATTGCAACAGCTTCACCAATCAAAAGATTACCATCTTGGTAGGATACAACCTGTAAATTCCTTTTCTAGTTTTGATAAACTAATTTATGTAGGACAAGTCCACAGTAATACCTCTCTAATTCATCCTACATATGTGGGAACCACAAAGCCTGCTATGCTTTGTGACATCCCATGTTTCCATCTTTAGTGTCATATGTCTACAAGTCACTCACCCCTTATTCATAGCTAATATCCGGGCAACTTCATTTGACAGAAATTTTAGGAGGCTTTGTCAGGGTAGAAAAGGTTTCTAAGAAGATGATCCTGTGTTTGATTTTGGATAATCTTCAAGATCCTATTCTAGTCGTTGTGAAAGTCCAGTTCAGTTACCACTAGGATGCCACTTCAATCTTTCCTTCTCACTCTGGGCCTTGATTTAAAGACAGCTCCTGACGGCCGCATGGAGGTTGTTGTTGCCATCTTTATCATGTTTTCGTATGATTGTCTACTCCTTCCATTTTATTCTTCTGTTTCATTTGGGAGTCTGCCCTTTCCTTTCAAGAAATAGAAAAATAAGGCTTCTGAAGTTTGCCCATCCTTGGTAGTCTTCCCCAGAGACAACGTCTCCTTTTCTTCCATTTAGAACCTTTGTAATCTATAAGAAGCTTCCTCTTTTGTTCATGGTTTTGTTTTTTCGGATCCATATGAATCCTCCATTACACTGTTTTCTAAAAGAACTTGTGTGACTGTTGGATGATGAGGTCTTCAGTAGCATCTGCAACCCATAATGACCACAACCTTTTCTCCACTAATTGCAAACATATAATTCAAATGGGGTTCTGAAATTTTAACTATTCATCCTCTGCAATTTTGGTCAAAATTGCATGTGAAAACTTTGTTTTCAATCTTAGTTGTTTTACGCATCATCATTGGGAGATGAGGGAAAAACTTTTGACCAGGTCCATTGTTTCTGGTGAGGCATATTGGAGAAAGGGGAAACAGGTATTCTGGAGAGAGACAGGNTTTTTTTTTTTTTTTTTTTTTTTTTTTTTTTTTTTTTTTTTTTGCTTGTACAAGTAGCTTTTCTCATTCTTTGTCATAAAATGCAATACATATTCTTTTGAGATTTTATAAATTATTTTAAGTGCTATTTTATGTCGTTATGATTGAAATCTGAAATTTTAATTTAAAGGAGATACTACTAGAACTTATGCTACTTTGTTCTGCCTCATGTTCTAGATGTGTTTTTGTGGATGCTGGAGTTGCGGCTATTGACATTGAAATGAAAAGAATGAAAGAAGAGATGAAGTTGAAAGATGCACAAGCTAAAGCCATTGCTGAGCATGGGGAGTTAGCTCTTATCACTGTAGATGGCCCTCAAACTGTTGCCCAGGAAAGAATAACCTTGAGGCCCCCAATGCTTCAGGTCCAATCTTATTCCCTTTCTTTATATTTGACTATCTGTGATCACGATATTAGAAGTGTTGTCTTATTTTGGGTTTACATTATGTGAATCTTGATTTCATGCATATCCTTGACCGATATGGGAAGACCTTTCCTACTGACTTCAGAATACTTGCAGATTCTGATGGGGAAAGTTTCTTCCGGTGAGAAATTTAACAATTTCAAATTTTTAATTCAAAAAATTATGGGGACATTTGGTTTCTTATTTGGAGAGTAGTTCCTAAAACCAATTTTTATAGTTATTCTGCTCAACTAACCATCAAGTGTTTAGTTTTGGCCTTTCCTAGCGAAGAAGACCTTATAAATTAAATAAGAAACTCACATAAAGAAAATTGTTTCAGAAAACTATCAGGTGCACATCCATGCTGGATGTACGTCCAATACTTACCCTTTGTTCAAAATAGTATTTTCTAACTTAATTTCTGGTATGTAGTATATGATTCGCGCGAATCATATGAATAATGCTAATTTCCTTCTCATCTTTTAATATTAATTTTACCTTACTATATCAGGTGGTGCGATTGGCATCATTTCAGCAAGCTCCTTCTGTACCGCCATTTTTATCATTACCCAAACAGTCAAAAGTGGATGCAGATGATTCGATGATGCACAAAGATACCGAAGACAGAAGAGCAAATGAGATAGCAGTTGGCGGTGGTGGAGTGTCAGTGGCAGTTACTCGTTTCCCAGCTGAGCAGAAACGTCCTGTAGGACCTCTAGCTGTAGTTGGTGTTAGAGATGGAGTTCTCTGGTTAATTGACAGGTACTTGAATCTTGTACTATATAGGAATTTAAAGGACATAACTACCCATCCTCCCATTAGAAAGTACAAATGTTAAAGTTTTTCTGAAGTCGATAACCTGGTTCTCTGTTTGTTCACATATTTCCATTTTTTTATACTATCCCAGAGTTACTGGTGAAAGTTCAGTAAATCTTTCATGAACCATGTGCTTGTGAAGCATTTAAAAAATTATACTAGCTGCTCAATGTCGATCACGTTGAATGCATAGAGTTTGAATGCATAGAGTTTAAACCGTGAATCATCCTTCTTTGTCTCGTTTTTCAATGGCATTATCTTTTATGCTTTGGAGGATTCTTGAGTTTGAATCAGAAAAAAGTTCTGAATGCAATAATGAAAATCCCAACTTACGTTGCTTGAGTTTTCTTGGCCAGGTACATGAGTGCTCATGCTTTATCCTTAAATCATCCTGGTATTCGTTGTCGGTGTCTTGCTGCCTATGGTGATGCAATCAGTGCCGTCAAATGGTATGAGCTTCTTTTTTTCTTCTCATTCTTTTCATTGTGGTAATGGCTGGAATCGTTTCAAGTCCTAAATAGAACTTATTCTGCAGGGCAAGTAGGCTTGGTAGAGAACATCATGATGACTTAGCCCAATTTATGCTTGGTATGGGCTATGCCATGGAAGCTCTACATCTGCCAGGAATATCGAAGAGGTAAACAAACACTTGCAGGAAAGATGCGAACCCCCTGTAAAAGTAAAATGCCTATGTTTGCTTTTCCATCAAGATTGCTGGTCAGAAAGCATACAAACATGTACATCCATTTTTGTGGTTTGTTGCCGCTTTTAAGCCCCTTCATACGTAGTTCCTCAATAACTCTTTGAGTAGTAGCATGGAGTCTGCCACACTTGATATGAGATCAATGTGTCAAAACCATGTCAGTTGTATTGCAATCTGATTACTCTAGTCCTAGTTATAATTGTTAATCCATCTCTATTCAATTTTCAGATTGGAATTTGATCTGGCCATGCAAGGAAATGATTTAAAAAGAGCACTTCAGTGTCTTCTTACTATGAGCAACAGCAGGGACATGGGGCAAGATAATACAGGGCTTGATTTGAGTGACATTCTCAGCTTAACAACTAAAAAGGACGATGTGGTTGAAACATTTCAAGGAATTGTGAAATTTGCAAAAGAGTTTTTGGACTTGATTGACGCAGCAGATGCTACTGGACAGGTTGATATTGCTCGTGAGGCTCTTAAAAGGTTAGCTGCTGCAGGTTCCTTGAAAGGTGCATTACAAGGTCATGAGTTAAGAGGATTGGCTCTCCGACTAGCAAATCATGGAGAGTTGACACGATTGAGTGTAAGTGCTCGGCCTTACAGTTCACTTATGTTTTAAGCTTCGTAATTGGCCTAAGTTTGTATATTCTTCGTCTCGTGTAAGTGGCAGACTGGATACTTCGTGCATACAGTGGTTGGGTTTTCTTTCTTTAGATAATTAGTCTTCAATGGTCTGCTTATGATAAATGGCAATGTAAACGTTTCAGGGATTAGTGAACAATTTGATCTCAGTCGGCTCGGGACGTGAAGCAGCGTTTGCAGCAGCGGTTTTAGGAGACAATGTTCTCATGGAGAAAGCATGGCAAGACACAGGAATGCTTGCGGAAGCTGTGCTTCATGCTCAAGTATGTCAACTTTATTTGTTCTGCATATGTACTTCTGTCTGTGCATTAACTTGCAATTTTCAGGCTCATGGCCGACCGACGTTGAAAAAATTGGTCGAATCTTGGAACAAGATGCTACAAAAGGAGATGGAGCACACCTCGTCGGAAAAGACCGACGCTGCAGCTGCATTTTTTGCATCCCTCGAGGAGCCAAAACTCACAACCTTGGCAGATGCAGGCAAGAAGCCTCCAATTGAAATCCTTCCTCCTGGAATGCCAACTCTGCCATCTTCCAATCTAGCTCCAAAGAAGCCAACTCCTGGGGCACACGGTGCATTGCAGCAACCAGCCAAGCCTTTGCTACTGGAGGCACCGCCTGCTGATCCACAACAACAAACAGAAGGTACACCGACCCAATCGGAACCAACTGAACAGACTTCAGACGGTAAAGCCCCAACTAATACAGCAGCGACCGACACGTCTCCGACTACTTCAGTAGAAAATGTTCCGATAATGTTAAATGGTTTAGAGCCATCTGATATTCAATTAGCATCCTCCAACACCACACCAGTAGAAACTCAAATAATACCACCATCATCCGTAAATAATACGACACATTCAGAGGCAGTGTTAGAATCAACCGAGCTTCAGAACTCCTCTGTTCCACATTCATCGTCCTCAAACGACGCAGCACCACCATCAGACGCCCCATTTGAGGTGCCTGATCTTCTTCTGAATACATATCTTCCAAACGCATCACAAATTTGAAAGCTAGCCATAATTGAGTATAGAAGGTGAGGTTGATCTTGTTAACTGCTGTTGTAATGCATTCTTTCATGTGTTTGATTCTCTCTTGCCTATTGTGTTATACAAAGTTCCATATATTCTTCTATTCGTTATTGTTTTAGATTTAGAATGCATTTCATTAAGCGTTTCCATCTGTAATTTTCTTTTTCGAGTTAGCTAAAACGTAGAATTTGGCTAGGGAATATATTTTCGTTTTACAATGTTCAATATACTATACGCTGACTAGTTTGTTATGTTTTGTTTTAAATGTAAATTCTATAAAATATACGTGATGATCGTCTTTGATTGCCATGGTGAATATATCTAATAGCTTAGAAGTTTAAGGACTATTTAGAACTATTTTTCGAACTAGAATTTAAATGTTTCAAAGGTTTGATTAAAATATTAATTGAATTTAATTAATACTATTTTTTATTTTCATCTTCCAACCTACAAAATAGCAAAATATTAGAAAAGTTGACCTAGGAGAGTTGACCACATTTATAAATTTTTTTAATAAAGTGATAAAATAAATTAAAAGTACAATTTAAATATTTAAATGCTCAAAGAAATAATACAATCTTAAAATTTGAGTATTCTTTTTTTAAAAAATTAATTAGTTTAAGAGTACTTAAAAAAAAAAAAAAAAAAAAACGTTTATATATATCATAACTATTTTCTTTGGGCTTTCTCCATGTATTAGCCCAACGGAAGCGATGTTCAGCTCCAAGAACGAAAGGAAACAATTCGCAATGGAAGAAATCTCAGGGCAATCGACTTCGACGCCAACAATCGTCCGATCACCGAGCTTTGGGTTATTGAAATAGTCACTGATCCATGTGAATTTCGCGTTATTCAAATGAAGCAGATGGTTAGTGTTCAAATTATTCGAACTTGTTTATATATCTGTATGGCCGAATGATTTCGATTTTATGTGCGAAAAACTTATGATTTTGTTTGTACTTCATATGCGTTTCTTATAATTGGTCTGCCTCAAAGTTTTTGTTCCATGTTGACGCTTTCCATTTCGGATTTCGCCCTCTCTGTTTCTCCGATGCGTTTAGGTTGGTACATGTGAAGCATTGGTGGAGAATACTTTAGCTTTGGATGGAACTATCTCATCAAGTGATTTTTACAAGGCTGCTTGTGCTTTTGTTCATAGATGGAATCTGATCAACTCTGATTTTCCTTCATGGTCATGGATTCCATGTCAGAAACTACGGTGGATTAGTTCTGATGATAAGGTGAAGTTTGTTCTTGTTTGGATTAGATATCACTGATTTACAAGGCTGCTTATGCCTTTTTATATGCTACTAGGCGGAAGGATACTTATCTTTGGAGAAAATATGCCTTCAGAGACCACAAGAGGTCTGCTTCTTCCATTTTCGTGGTCCTTTTTTGTTTTTCTTCTGCAATTCACAAGTGTTCATTTTTTCGTTAAATCTTTTCTACAGAACGAGCAGGAGAAAGGAGAGTGTTTTGAGGAAATAGATACTGCTGGCAACAACAATGAGTCTCTCGATGAAGCTACATTAGTATGTGCTTTCTGTAATTGATGTTCTTGTGTGTGGTAACCATACTTCTTTAGTTGTGTGACATCTGTTGCGTTTATTAACTAAACTCTCCCGTTTTTTCTCAAGGTTCCATTCCCAAGTGATCATCAAGAAGTACATTACTATGATTTTCAGATTCTGCACTGTGCTTCATATAGTGTTCCAGTGCTTTACTTTCGAGCTTACAGTTGTGGTATGCAAGTTTTATTGTTCCATTATACCTTTTTAAGATCACGCTTTAGAATATTATTGTTTGATGCAAATGCAAACATAAGACTTTTAGTTTCTAGATATTTAGCAAATGAATTGTAACAGCTCAAGCCTACCGCTAGCAGATGTTGTCCTCTTTGATTTTTCCCTTTCGGGATTCTCCTCTAGTTTTTTAAAACACGTCTGCTAAGGAGAGGTTTCCATACCCTTAAAGAATGTTTTGTTTTGTTCTCCTCCTCAATCAGCGTGGGATCTCACATGAATAGCGTAATGTGTTCTTATGTAATATTTGGTTATTTATCCATAACTTTCTGAGCTCGCTAATACCTGTAATTAGCATGCTCCTTGAAATGTTGAATGTAGTTATTCTAAAAATGTGATTCGGTGGAATATATTGGAAATTAAGGTGTGTGACATCATGGGTTATTCCAAGTGGCTTAAGCCATTGCAAAATCTTTCAACACATTCTTAATTTTTCCTCTGTGAATTGATCTTTTAGACCCTTTTCCTAGAATCATGATCCTTAATTATTTTCAAAAAGATAAAGAAACTTTCCTTGATAATAGTAAAATATAGATCAACCAGTTAAAGTATTATATTCTCGACCAAAAGGTTAGAGGTACGAATCCTCAACCCTAGCTGATATTGAACAAAAAAAATTGAGAAGTATAAAAGAGGGGCAACACTGACAGTATGATTTTGACGCTGTTAGACAAGGAAGCTACAATAGAATGTCACTTGCATGTCGAGAATGAGTGGTTGAATGTATGTGCTTTATCTTCGCTATGATCTGTTTCCACTGTCTCTATCTTCCCCCTTGGCCTAATTATGGTATAGGAAATAGGAGGTTTAAAATATCTATTTTTTGGGTTGATGTGTTTGAATTCTGTTCCTAATATGAAGTATTTCCTATTCAGTATACTAATTTTGTAAAGTGTACAGATGGACAACCTCTGACGTTTGAAGAAATGAAAAAGGACCTTCCATCACAGTCTGAAGATGCACTATTGAATTCAAAATGGACGTTTATTACTCAGGAGGTACAGCTTTTCTTAGACAATTTTTTTGGCCTTTGGTTTTGGATGCACCAAGCATAAATGAGTTTGCATTAAAACAAAAGAAGGAACAGTTTACGAGCCGAGTAGAGAGAACCCCCTCCCAACATAAATGTGAGATCGGTTGGGGAGGAGATCGAAACATTCTTTATAAGGGTGTGGAAACCTCCTCTTAGCAGACGTGTTTTAAAAACTTTGAGGGGAAGCCTGAAAGGAAAAACCCAAAGAGGACAATATCTGCTAGCGGTAGGTTTGACTGTTACTAATGGAATCACAGCCAGACACCGGGTGATGAGCCAGCAAGGAGGTTGAGTCCCGAAGGGGGTGAACATGAGGTGGTGTACCAGCAAGGACGTTGTGTCCCGAAGGGGGGTGGATTGGGGGTCCTACATCGATTGGAGAAGGGAATGAGTGACAGCTAGTACGCTGGACCCCAAAAGGGGTGGATTGTGAGATCCCACGTCGGTTGGGGAGGAGAACGGAGCATTTTTTATAAGATACCTCCCCTATCAGATGTGTTTTAAAAACCTTGAGAGGAAATCTGAAAGGGAAAGCTCAAAGAGGACCGTAACTGCTAAATGTGGGACCATATGCATGTTCTGAAAGTTTCTTTTCTATTTCTGTCACGGGCATTTTCTGATTGAGAAATAAGAATGCAGGATGTTTTTTTTCCCTTTTTTCTTGTGCATTGGGTCAGGTTGAAGAATGGAAGTACATGAACTTTGTGATGTTAACTAGTTTTGGGTATGGATTAATGTCAGGAGCATCCATATTTAAACAGAATATGGTTCAAATTACATCCTTGTGGAACGAGGGAATGGATGAAGCTACTCTTACTTAGTGACGCATCCTGGTTCAAGAATGCAATAGCGATTGAAAGATATGTTGCCTCATGGCTCTCAGTTGTGGGGCAAGTAGTTGGCTTGAGAATCCCCATGGAAATGTTGAAAGATGGCGGTGGCATCCAGTTCTGATTCTGGTGTTCCTCACCATTTTATCAGCCTTGTGTATGTTTGGTTTCGCTATTGGCAGGTGGAGGGTGCTTTTAGACCATTGAAACCACATCTCAAAATTTGTATATATAATTGCTTTATGATATAATCTGATTATGGGAAATGTCATTTTTGTCATTTCCTACTAGCCTCGACGTTTATGGGAGTTTAAGTACTAAAATGAACGTGTAATTGCGAACAAGCTACACTTTGGGGACAAGTTAAATTATAAGTTTAGTATGTTTCATGCCTATCTAAATTTTAGAAAATTATAAGAGCATCTACTTGGTATTAAGAGTTCTGTTCAGACATTTTGAGTAAGATCGGAGTACGGAATTCGAATTCCTTCTTGCTTTAGTCCTGTTTGAATCTGTTCCAGCATGGATAGAGCGGCTAGTTCATGTTCTTGAAATCTGTGTTGGATAAAAACCAGATGTTGAAACCCCGAATTAAAATTTCCCTTGATGCATGCCAAGAATAAAGCCTAACGTAATGAATCAATTATTTTATTTTGTTTTTTTAGAATAAAAATCAATTTACAGATTAGATTGCGTTCGATTTTATCCCAACTTGTCTCCCATTCTTCCAGTCATTACAGAGCTCTCTAATGGAGTCGCACTCCCTCTACCTCTCCTCTTCCTCCCTATTTCTCCACAAACTTCCCTCTCACAAACCAATCTCTCTATCCCCGTCGCTCATTCCCTTCAATTCAAAGCCTCTCAGCGTCTTCAATGGCACCCATTTTCCCTCCATTAACAAAACCCCATTTCAAAACCCAACAAATCCTTCAAACCCTCTCAGAAACCCCCATTTCCTCTTCGCAAAAACCTCCCCATTTCTCCAATTGGTGAAATCCCATCTCCCTTTTGCTCTAACTCAGCTCCTTCTCACCCCTCTCCCGAGCCTCGCCTTGGAAACTGACCAAGCTTCTTCCGATAAGATAAACTTGGAGTCCATTTTAGTTTCGATTGATGACTTTTTCAACCGATACCCATTTTTTGTTGCTGGGTGTACTTTCATTTGGCTTGTTGGGATACCCTTGATTGACTACTATTTTCTAAGGAAGTACAAGTTCATTTCTGCCATTGATGCGTTTCGCAGAATTCGGGATGACCCAAATGCACAGCTCTTGGATATTAGAGATGAAAAGAGCTTGGCGTTTTTAGGGTCTCCCAATTTGAGGATTTTGAATAAGGATGTGGTGCAGGTTGTGTATTCAGAGGAGGATGAAGATGGGTTCGTGAAGAAGGTGAAGAAGGGCTTTGGAGATGGTGCTGATACTCAAGTATTTGTCCTGGACAAGTAAGTTGTTTCCATATACTTCAAATGAAAATGGATTTGTGTGATCTTCATACTTTTATTTTAGTTTTTTGCACGCTGGAGGCAGTGGGGAAGATGGAGAGAGATGAGCGAGGGAGGCCAAGAGAGGAAACATGGGAGAGAGGAAGATTGAGAGAGGGAAAGCCCCGCTAGCCGATACTGTTCGCTTTGACTCATTACCAGTTAGCCTTACGGTTTTAAAACATGTTTGCTTGGGAGAGGTTTCCACACCTTTATAAAAAATGCTCCGTTTCCCTCCCCAATTGTTGTGAGATCTCACAATGTGGAAACTTCTCCCTAGTAGATGCATTTTAAAACTGTGAGGCTGATGACAATCCGTAACCAGCTAAAACAGACAATATTTGCTAGCGATAGGTTTAGGTTGTTAGGCTATTACAGAAAGGAGGAATATGGTGTACTCCATAAATGTGCAAACTTCAATAGCGAACACTGTTGTAGTTATCATGGCCTGAGTCATGTCATATGGTTTTCCTATTTAGCTAATGGGGCCTAAAACTAAACGGAACGCCCCGAAAACTTTGCTCTCTTGCCAATTATATGAGTTCAATTCATAACGTGCTACGCTTTTAATGTCTAAGGTAGTTTTGATGGTAACTCCATGAAAGTGGCCGAGTTATTGTTCAAGAATGGCTTCAAGGAGGCTTATGCAATCAAGGATGGTGTTAGGGGCGAAAAAGGGTGGTTGGTATGTGTCCTCCTTTTGCTAATCTACTTGATGAATATACTCATGTTTTAGTTGAAGGCTTAATCATGATGCGTTGTAATGTTTATTTTGATTTGTTTTCTTGCCTCCTTTTTGGGGGGCTCTTTCTTTTGGTGGCCCCTTCGTTTTGGTATTCTTTCATTTTTTTTCTCAATGAAAGTTGGGTTATTCATTGAAAAGAGAGAGTAACGAAAAGTGGGGAAAGATAGCTAAACATCGAAAGCCAAGGTCATCCTCGGTCCTCGTCCTCTTCTAAATCAATGTACCATCTAAAGATTCTCCTTCGACATTCGACTCATGATTTCCAATATTCCAATGTTCGATCTCTTCCATCTCTGCCTTGCTCATGTCCATTTCCTATTAACCACAATCATCATCGTGTTACTTTTCTCTTCTAGGTGGTGAAGTCAATTGGGTTTCCTAACTCGAGAACTTAGAGGCAACAGTGGTTGACGTTCCTCTAGACACGGTTGGTAGAGCTTGCTTTATTCTTCTCTAGTACCACTAGCATAGGCTACATCCCCATGTAAGATCATCTATTGTCAAAATCCAACTCATCTTCTCTTGGTCATTTTCTTCCAACATCATTCAAACCAACCATTATTTATGCTTAGAATATGATCCAAAGGTATTGGGTCAAGTCAATTTCTTTATATCAAGGTGTTGTATAAGGAGATACAAGACTCTGCCCATCTATCCACTCTTGGTTGATTGTGCAAGTATGTTTAATCTTGTTAAATGACTAATCAAACCTAAAAGCTTGAGTTGATGGATTAAGGTAAATTTGATTATATCATTTGTGGATGCACTATTAATTGGAACGGAAATGACTTTAAAGGGGTTCGAATACAAGACCTCTTGCTTTGATCCAATGTTAAATCAGGTTGGCAAGATAGGCGATGGTTCGTTAACCGTCACACCCTTTTATCTTGGCTTCTTAATTTCTAATTGATTTCCATTTTTGTTTGGCCTACGAGAGTTCCAACCTGTTTCCCCACAAGTCATACGATCACTTATTCTTCATCTGTTATGAATCTCTTGGGATTTGATCTAACAACCTTGTTGAAGAATGAGACCTTTAGATCTAAATTATTCAAGAACCCCAAAAACGATAAGAATTCATCCCAATGAACTTTTCAAATCGACCGAAGTTTTTCCATTTTGAAAATGTATAAAACTTAATCAACCAACATTAACTATTTGATTCAAGTTAGTCTCAGCAGTTTTTTCAGAGTTTTCATTTTCACCCTGAATTTCTCTATCCAGATTCCATACCTACTACCTGTGTTGACAGTAGGATGAAAAGGTTCTTTAATTTCTTTTCTTTCCAAATCATGACTTGGTGGAATTTAGAAAGCAGAGGTTAGACTCTTCTCTAATTTAGGTAAAGCTTTCTGTTACTTACTTTCATCCTCTTTGCAGGCGATACAGGAGTCCTTGTTACCGCCTTCTGTTCACATTAGCAGAAGGAAAAAGGCTAAAGCTTCCAAAAAGTTTGGGACTAATGGAGTTGTTCAACAAAGTGGAGACAAAGAGGCTGTTCCATCTTTGAAATCCTCCAATGGAGAAATCCAAACTTCACCCCTCCATGTCAATGCATCGTCAGACACCGAGTCCAAGTTGAAAACTCGGTCAAGGTCATCGTCTCCTTATCCAAACGTAAGTTCACTCTGTCAACTAATACATCTTTTAAGTATGAACTGATTTTTCACTCTTTATAAGTAGAGAAAAAGAAGGTCTAAGCTCAATTAAAATACAAAAGCACATTGTAATTTTTGTATGTTACATTATCTAGTCCAATATGCTTCTAAGCAATATAAAAACAATCAAAAGCCTTTGAAATGCCTCAAAGGAAATCATTTAATTAGTGGTTTTCCTTAAACTGCTTGTATCAAGTGTTTCATCTAAAAACACAAGCTTCAAAAATGTCTGAAAGTCACTCAGTCATGGAGACAATATTAAATTTGATTCGGTAAAAGGTGAATCATGATTTAGTGTTTGTATTTACATTCATTGTGGATTTTCTGTGCATGTGATTTACAGACTGACTCCATTTTCTATAACACTGATATATGACAGTACCCAGATTTGAAACCACCATCTTCTCCAACTCCCTCAAAGCCAAGGACATGAAAGACTAAAAAGTTTTGAGCTGATCATCTTGTTCTGCATAGAGAAGACTACAATACTATCAAGCGGCTGCTGCTAATGTTTCCATGTGGTTGTTGTAGACTCCAATTTTTTGGCAACTAGCTGTATATAATACATAATTTAGTCTTTTTGCTCCTTAATACAGTTAGTGCAATTCAAGATTTAAGCAAATGAAGGCACTTCGACATTCCTCAATGAATAATTACAGGAAAATGGAGGTGATGGATTGACATAAGAGGCGTAATGCAACTAATAAAAAATGTCATGTTTTTCATCTCCATCAAAATTGTGTTCTACAATTCTCTAGAGCATCCTCCGTCAAACAACAGGGTCGGAAGACTAGCTCGAGTTTGGCTCTCAAACAGATGAGTATGGTTAGGCAATCTAACAAATGTGGAGTTGGAAAGTTTTACACAGTGAACAAAACTTCACCTTCTAACTATATTTTACTAATCTTTCAATCATGAAAATTAAGAAAATGGTGCCCAAGGGAAGAAAAGAAGAAAAAAATGAAGGGAATGGGAAGAGGAAGGGGAAGGAAGGTAAAGGATGAGGAGAAAGAAAAGGAAAAGGAAAGCCACCCAAACTAAAACCAATAAAAACTAGTACACTTCATTCAAAAATCTTCAATTAGTCAGGGGGCAAACTAACGAACTCCTTGATTTCGAAGAACTTCATCATGCAACAATTAATTCGGCATTCCATGGCTTGTTTTACACGATCCCCCCCCCCCCCCC
>NW_019272029.1:717512-726297 GCF_002738345.1 Cucurbita maxima | reverse complement strand
ATCCCCCCCCCCCCCAAAAGCGTGTTTTAGCAGTGTTTCTGTCTCTCTCTTTCCATTTCATTCTGTTACTGTGTTAGTATTCGCGTGCCAAAATGAGAAGAAAGAGTTGTATAGATCTGATACTCACAGTCAATTATTCTGTCTGCATTGAGGACTTGTTCTGGAAGCCATTAACGAACTCCTCCATGCATGTGCAGTAAGTCTCCATTCCTCCAACATGTCTGCCTATTTCCAGCCCCAAATCCATCCATTTCTTTGCCATATCACTCTGTCCCATCCTAACAGGCACGGATGCCCGGTTCCACGCTGTCATAGCTAGCCATTTCCCCTCTTCCAATGGATACTCGCCTTCCTTCAACCCCACCATTATCCTATAAGCTTGCCTGTACATTTCATATACGGCATCATCATCTGCCTCTCCCTTGCTAATGCTTGTTATGGCAATAAGCTTCCGGAAAACAAGAGCAACGGTATGATAGTCCGGAGATGGGGAAGAGAGTAGCGCTGACAGACACTCATTGAGTGCGAAGTTGGCTACATCTTGATTGAATCGAGTACCCTGCAAAGCGTATAGGCCAATCTGCAGCAGATATTTGTAATTGCAAACCTTTGAGCTCGCAAACCTTTTCACCAGCAGTTGTTGTGACCCTGAATCGTTCAGCCTTCCATATATATCATAGGCACTAAGCGTGTAGATGAATAAGTTTTCTGCCTCTAGGCGATGAATCTCTTCGTTGTTGACTTTCTTCTCTGTGGAAATGAGCTTCATAATCTGCATAAATAAAAGATTTTCAATCACAACGGATAGAAAGCAAATTCATAATGCAGGCACAATAAAAGAGCCTGAAAATCTCACTCAGCTAAGTGTAGTTAGTTTGAAGTATAGCATACCGGTTGGTTGACAGACTTACTTTTCACAAGTACAAAACTGGAAAATAGTCAGATAGGTTCAATTTAGATCAATTTTTACCTATTTTGGCTGGTTCAATCTAAATTGTTAATCGGTGAATTTGGGTCCGTTGGGCTTCAAAAATTAGTTTCATCATTGAATTTAGCCACAAAGAAAACGAACTGTCCTGCTTACACCCAACATAAAATTAATCAAACGAAAAAAAGAATAGTCCTTACCTTACCAGCTCTATCTAACAATTCTTTGGCTTGTTTGATTTTGGCGTTTGACAGTGTGGTATTTGTTTGTTCCTCAGAAGCTATCATAGCAGTTACAGCCAGAGTCAGTGATCTAAAAACTATGACATTGCTTTCGTCGACTTGCTCTTCATCAGCCAAAGCAGTGTAAAACTTCGAAGCCAACTGCAGAAATTCTGCACATAATTCAAACTTCCTCTCCCTCCCCATTCTTGTCCCAAGGTTCCAACAAGCCACAGCAAACCAATTTTGTTCCCGCTTCCCTACTTCCCCTTCTCCAAAGAAGCAACGAGCTCCAAGTTCAATTGCTCTGTCACAAGCGCGTTTCAGTACTCCGAAGATTTCTGAGTCATCGCTGGGTTCTTGAGTGAGGATGGTAACTAAGGTGCGTAGTACAACCACTTCTCTTGCTATCATAGATTTTCCTGTGGAATAAAAATCTAATAAGCTCGAAAGAGAGGCAACTGCAACAGGAAAAGCACGGCAAGCAACAGCTTCATGAGCAGAGAGTGAGAGAAAGTCTGGCGTAAAATCAAGGCAGGACATCATCGATTGGATCTGATTGATGGCGGCCGTATTGTCACTTTTCAGAAGAGAAATTTTGAACTGCACAAGCAGCGATAAACATCAAGTTCAATCAATCATTTAGCATGGTAAATCAGAAAAATATCACAAAAAATAGATCTAATAAACCTACATTATATTTATAACAGGTGTAATAGGGAGGGCGAGCGAGTACCTTTAGGAAAGCACAGGCTATGCTGGGTTCTAGCTGCAGAAGAGGAGAAAATAGCACTATGAATATTACTCAAGGTATTGAAAATTTTTAAGACCCCCATTCTTAGAAATTGATACTAAACTTCAGCTTCCTTTGAATGGTTTATCGTACCTTTTCAGCCTCATTGACATATTCTTGAGCTCGATCAAGCTGAGATAGACCAAGATAACAAAGACATAAAACCCTAAAGCCTTTGGCCCGAAGGTTTCTATTTTCAATGTCGTATGGAATGTAAAGCATTGATTTTTCAAACATCTCAGCACTGATCTCGTATCCTTTTGACCGAAAATGATCTGCGGCACTGGAAAGAAAAACAAAAAGAAAAGAATAAACTATTTAAATTTGTTCATATTTATATCATTTCATTCTCTAAACTTCATACTTATGTTGCTTTCATCTTCAACTTTTCGTACATTCTATTTCAGTATTCCAATTTCAATCCCTATAGGAAACTCTTCATTCATCATTCAACGAAAAACTCGATTCTGTTTCAAATTATAACACCTAACCTAATAAATAAATGGACATACACGGTTTTACTAAATACTGAAAACTAGCATACAGCGCTAAAAATTATTTTCATGCAAAATTTATGTACAAAAATAGAATGTTTGACAATTCAAAGACCAGAAAGTGAAATAAGTATAAGAATTTGATGAGCAAAATAAAATTTGGTTCTTCTCTTGTATGTCATGTCATCGACATTAGAAATGAACATGAACTTTCATGGTGGTTGTAATACAGTATCCTCTAATAGAATGGCATTGCATTTGCCTCCCACTAAATGCATTGGTCTTTCTATGACGTAAATTTCCCTATTGCCGCATGATTCTTTAAAGTTATCGAATGATAAATAGGAACCACTAACTAATGCCATATGAACTCATTCAACTTATGACAAATTAATTCAATTGTGTCGATGTACTTACCAATTCCAAAGCAGGGTGTACATTGTTTTTCTATGTTTTGCAGCAGGCTCTTTGCGAAAGAGTGTCAGCACCCTCTCATCTGACACCAGCTTCGCCGCAACTCTGGCCCTCACTTCCGAAACCTCGCCCGCATGGCCAACTACCTTGTGAGCCACTCGCACCGCCGCCCCTGCACTGACATGGCAACGGTCCAATAGCCCCATGAACACACCCATGGCTGTCTCTGCTCCAGCTCCTCCCACCGCCTCGAAGTAAGTTTCCACAGCCGAAACCCAAGCGCTCTCTGGAATTCCCTTGTTCTCAATCATCCCTCGCAGCTCTTTCTCGGCCTCTCCATGCCTCCCTAACCCCAACCAAGCCTTCATAGCCAAAACCGGCAGGCTTGGATGATTATCCCCACAATCTCCATCTCTCAAAAGCCTCACACACTTGATTACACTCTCGAACTCTTCAACCTGCAAATGGACAGCTGAAATGAACCTCAGTGTCTTGGATCGTAGGGCTTTAAACTCAACCATCTCCTCTCTAGCTCTTGCTAAACGCAGACCTTTCTCGTACAGATCCAGAGCTTCGTTCAACAGCTTTAAAGCCTCACGGAACGCATGAGTTTCCCCCTTCGATAGCTCGATCTTCCCAAACGCCAAGTACTCGTCTCCCAGCGCTTTGTAATGCTCTGGCGAACCGAACATCAAACCTTTCGCTCGACTCAGAAGCACCAGAGCAAGATTCCTGTCAGAGACCTGCCAAGCCGTTCGAGACCTATCGATATTCAGATCCAATAGAAGCTTCTTGGTGCCGGCATCGGCAACCATGGTGAGATCCAACTTCGAGACAATATCCGAAGCCCTCTCGAAGCAACTGGAGGCGAGTTCGAAGTTCTTGAGACTGTGCCATATCAATCCGGTTTTGTAGTAGAACGAAGCGGACTTGGCTGCAGGGGAGGGGACTCCATCAACATCCCCGGCGAGATAGAGGAGGTCCGAGGCGACATGGCGGAGATTAGCATGCTCAGTAGACGATCGGCGGGTGGCGGAGGTGTTGGCGAGGTCGACGCAAGCGTTCCATAGTCGGTAACTGAGCTTCCAGATATGGAGTTTGGTGGAATTAGGGAAGGGGGTGAGTTGAGCAAGAAGAGTGAGGGAATGGCGGAGATCATCAGGGATGATCGGAGAGAGAGGGTGATCGGCGGCGGAAGCGGAGGAGAGGAACTCCGCCTTCTTGATTGAGGATTCGATTTGTAGAAGAATGGGATTGAAAAGATCGAATCGAAATTGTGAATGTGATTGTTGTTGGGATTGAGATTGAGATTGAGATTGAGACGGTCCTTGAGAAGGCGATGGGATTTCTGCGATCCTCATTTGGGATTTTGGCGGGAGATTATGAGCTGTGGATTCGAGGGAAGGGATTTTTGAATAAACGATAATGGACTGCTGTATGTATTGTAGCTGTATGTATTGTAGCTGTAGGTTGGTTTGGTTATACCGTTTTATTTAAACATTTAAAAAATATTAATTTTCAAATTAATTTGATATTGTCTCGAAGTTTTTAAAACATGTCTTTCAACCTCGTCTCTCCACGTAAATTTTTAAATATAGTTCTAATAGCACATTTTACAAAATTTATGGATATTTTAAATTATTGAAAGCTATTTTTAAATTAATTTAGTCGATATGATATTACATAATTTCACATAATTGAGAATAAAAACAAAAAAAATACCAAACAAATGGAATCATATTTTGTTTTTTGTTTTGGTTAGAGTACAAAACAGCTACCAAACAACAAATTTATTTGTTTTTTTTTTCAATAAATCATAAAATTTGTCCACATTCCTAATTTACCCTTTAACATTTTACACCAATTTTTTTAATTCTTTTTATGAAAGGTAAATAAATAGTTTCTTTTATAAAAGTTACTTATTTTTTAAATTACTAATAATTTTATCAAAAAATTAACATTAAAATTATTTAAAAAAAATTAAAGTTTGAAAGATATTATTAAAATTTTTAAAAAATTAAAAGGATTTTTTAACGTCCAAAAAAAAATTAATTTTACATGGGAGGGGAAATATAAAAAACGGGAGTGCCCCAAAGAATGCGAGGGAAAGAGAGCGACTGGTGGTGCGGCTGAGTGCCTGCAATAAATACTTTTCATCGTCCCTAATCCACTTTCCTCTTTCCTCCATTTTTCTTCCTCTCTTCCCTCTTATCTCTCTCTTTTTCTCGCTCTGGTTTGGATGTTTGTATTTAGTGTGCTAGGTCAAGCATTTATTTGCAGGCTCCGGAGTAATTCCTATTGCGTTTCTCACTCAATCAATCGGGTAATCCACTTTTCTCACTTACCTAGATCCATTTCTTTTCTAATTGTTTGTGGGTTTTTGTTCTTTGGAGAATAGTAAGTCTCGAGGATTCGATTATGGAGTCCCCTTTTCCAAATTTGAGCTACTGCTGTGTTTTTGTGGATGGGTTTTTCTGTTTGATGCTATTTATCATCGTTTGCTTTGTTTTGTTGAATTGGGTTCAGTTTAGGGTGGAAATGCGTTTTAGTCATTTGGATAGCAAATTATTCGAAATGTAATATCCCATTTTCCCGAAAACGAGGCTCGTTTGAGTCTCTTCCTGTTTCTGGGCATTTTGTTCCTTTTAGGATCTGAACGAATAAAGCTCGGCTCTGTTTTGTCCTATGAGTGGTCTTGATTTATAAGATGCAGAGAAGCAATCCATGCAGGAGGCTGTTTCTGCAAGCAGTTTAGTATTGATTCTCTTATGTAGCAATGGAGGTTGTTTTTCAACTAACGTGTAGAACTTCCATTGATTAAGAACGAGGAGATAAAATGAAATAAATGAATGAAGAAGTCCCACATTAATGAATCAATCAATACCAGGAATGATGAATCTGGGAAGCCAGACTGATAGCTTTAATCTGCTTAGTTTTGTTAACAATGAAGTAGAGAATATTCCACATTAAAGTGTAATCAGCCCAGCTACAGTTAATGAAGGAGTTCTCTTTGTTGAAATTTCCTGATTTTTTGTTTGAAAAATACAGGTTATGAACTATTATTACTCCAAGTGCCTCGATCGTTTTTGTAAATTTCGTCGTCCATAATATGTGTGTCTCTTTTTGATTATTAAACACTATCCAAAGTGTTTCTCTTTTTTAAGCTCGTTGATATGGATTTTGCTCTAATGTTTATTGTTTTTTATTAGTTATCACAACTTTGGCTACCATTTATTGTGTGAGCTTTACTTACATATATTTTATTTCATGTAAGTTGTATTATTTATTATTTTTTTTTTTTTTAGTGATAGATACCTAATTGAAGTAATAAGTCCAAATCGACAGCTTATCATCTCTCTGTTCTTATTATCTTCAGCTCCTTTGCCATGGATGTCACACATTCAGTTGAAACGCTAATTGACTCTACAACCTCTAAGATACAACAGCTTCAGAAAGCATTTGCTGAGCTTGAAAGCCACAAAGCATTAACACTCAACTTGAAATGGAAAGAACTTGAAGAACATTTCCATGGGCTAGAGAAATCCTTGAAGAGGCGTTTTGATGAGGTAGAAGACCAAGAAAGGGAATATGAAACCAAAACAACAGAGGCACGTCAAAAGTTAGAGAAGCGAGAAGCTGCTATTTTGGCTAAAGAGACAGCCTCGCTGGAGTGTCTTCAAAAGAAAAGAGATGCTGCGGCATTTGCTGTTGCTAATGCACGAGAGAAGCACAGGAAGATGGCATCAGAAACGCCTTCTTGCCCTGATGACTATCAAAGTGGGGAACCAAAGGTGGTAGATAAACCACCTGATTCTTTGAATAGTGAAAATAACTCAGATGATTTGAAAGATACTCCTAATGATGATGAACACTTTGGTGTCAAGTCTTATCCTCAATTAGTACAATTATGTGAAGAGATGGACTCTGCAGGGCTGCACAAATTTATATCTGACAATCGGAAGAACCTTGCTGCAGTAAGGGAGGAGATTCCATTCGCACTAAAAGCCGCAGCAAACCCAGCCTGTATGGTTTTGGACTCCTTGGAAGATTTCTACAGTGGTGAAGTTGCTAACTTGGATGGAAAGAAAAACTCAGATCTACTGGGTTCTCGCCGAACCTGCATCATGTTGATGGAATGTTTAAGCATTTTGCTGAAAACTATGAATGCTGAATCTGTTTCTAAAGTGATGTCAGCCGAAGTGAAGATGCAAGCAAAGAAAATTGCTGGAGAATGGAAACCAAAGTTGGATGCTCTTGATGTGGATGCTAGTAATGGCAACTCATTGGAGGCTCATGCCTTTTTGCAGCTTCTGGATACTTTTGGCATTGCTTCTGATTTTAATGATGTAGAGTTATCCAGGCTTGTGCCAATGGTCTCCCGTCGACGCCAAGCAGCTGATTTATGTCGATCTCTAGGGTTATCAGACAAAATGCCAGGTCAGTCTTTCATTCTTAATGGACAATGTCAAGAAGCTATTCGACAACCAAATATAGTAGGGTCAATGGAGATGCGTGCAAGTAGGCCCCAACAAAAATGTTGAGGTGGATATTATGGAAGATAGTATATTTTCATCGTAATTCATTCTTTCTTTGTTCTATCTCAACACTATCTTTCAGCAGATTTGATTAGTTTGGATAGGTATATGCAGTATAGGGTATTGGATGCGGATTCACCTCAACTTAGTCCTTTTCATTCTCTTGTTAATGGTTTCTTTGCTCGTCTTTCTCCAGGTGTCATCGAAGTATTGGTTAACAGCGGAAGGCAAATTGACGCGGTGAATTTGGCTTTTGCATTTGAACTTACAGAGCAGTTCTTTCCAGTGCCATTGCTGAAGTCCTATCTCAAGGAGGCAAAGAAAGTGTCTTCACCAGCCAAACCTGGAAATGCATCCCCCACCGCACAGGTTTTTCATTACTTACCGAGTTTTGTTTAATTACTTCATCTGAATCAAAGAATAATGTTAGAATCTCATATTGGTTACTGAATCTGGAGCTTGTTTTTACACTTCCTGTGATCATCTTAGGGAGCTACAGTTGACATGAGTTTCTCCTAGATTGAATTTTCCTTTTATTAGAATCAAAGTATGCAGGTGTTAGATCCTCGAACCCGAGACAGGACGTTTTGCGCTAACTATCATTATCTCTCCCTTCGTGTGCAAGTTCTATTTTCGTTTCTTTCTCTATTATATGATGTTTCTTCTTTTCCTTCATTGTTTTTGTACAAATTTCAGAATGATGTTAGTGAAAGAGAGCTGACTGTCCTTAAGGCCGTAATCAAGTGCATTGAAGAGCACAAACTCGAAGAGCAATACCCTGTAGACCCTCTTCAGAAACGGGTCATCCAGCTCGAGAAAGCTAAGGCTGACCAGAAAAGGGTGACCGAAGCTACAAAACCTCAACCAAAGCGACCTCGTGCAAACAGTGTTGGTTATGCCCCTCTTGTCAATAACAACAATGCTGCTGACAAGAACTTCTACGGTAGAGTGACAGATAGATACCCACCGTACATGTACGACCGACCGTACATGTATCCGACCCCTAACGACAACCATTGCCCACCCCTCTTGGGCTCAGCTATGTACAACATGCCTCCTGCAGCTCATGGAAACTACTTCGGAAATGCTTACCAGTACCAAGCTGCTGCATATCTTCACTGAATGAGATGAAAGATGGTAAGAGGTGACTGTGATCCTTGGTTAACTATTTAGAGTATTAACCCTCGATGGATGTGGCAGTGTATGAACGAAGTGTAGTAGTAAGACTCAGAAACTTACCCGAAAAACCAAAAACGAAAAAAAAAACCCAAACTGCCTTGTTAAGTTGTTGTTGTACTGGATGATATTTAAACTCTCTAATATATATGCACAAAACTTTGATGTGTAATATGTGTGTGCATAACATTCTTCATCTTTTTTTTTTTTTTTTTTTTTTATTG
>NW_019272029.1:712446-717156 GCF_002738345.1 Cucurbita maxima | reverse complement strand
TTTTTTTTTTTTTTTTTTTTTTTTTATTGAATTAAAGTTTTTTTAAAAAAATTATTTATGTAATTTTTTATAGTTAGATTTGGATTTTTGGGTTTTCAAACTTGCTCATGAAGTTTGGAATCCATCTATCCATTACTTAGCTAGTAATTGGATTTTTTAAAAAGAAAATTTAATACTAGTGTTTATATGATATTAGTTTATTTAATACGTTTTTTATTAAAAATAAAATTTATAAAACAATAAACTAGTTCAATCCGAACGGATTCGGATTGAACTTATGTCAAAAATCGAACCTATCAATAGGACTAAGTAGAGCTAAAAGAGTTTTCCATGAGATATATAAAAATTCAAACTATTAGCTCGAAGTTAGTTTATGAACCAGTGATTGTCTGAGATGGATTGTTTCGTATTAAACTCAAAAAAACGAGAAATTGAAAATCCTTCTCAGTTCTTCTCACCATTGGTGTTTTGGCATAAGAAATAATTCATAGCTTGTCATTTCCACGCCAAAGCACGAATCAAATTGTTGATTAAGGAAGTTTAGAAACTTTCAAAAGCCAAAAAAAGAAACCTCATTCCGGATACTAAACTTGTGAACCCCATTTCTCTCTACTTTTATCACTATATCTCACATTTAACTGAAACAATCTTCTTAGATCCTATGCCCAAAATAATTCTACGAAAGCTAGCGATAATAAGCCATATGTCTGGAAGACGAGAAAGGAGACGAACCAAAAGGAGAAACGTTCTTCTGCGTGTTGGATGGAGGGAGAATTGGGTTCTTCTTCTTCTTCTTCTTCTCGAGTTTGGTTTCAGCACGCAGCCAAGTCTCAACCACAGAAAGCAAATTGGCACAATGCTTCAACTCATCAACTTCAGACAGCTTCTCTGACTTTCTTAGCTCACCATCTTGAATATATGCCAGATGAGTTGCCCATGTCTCCAGTCCATCAAATATGTGAGTTGCATATACAATAGTAGCTCCTCTCTGTCCAAAAAAACAGTCAGTTCATCAATTAATCTCAGCCATTTCAAGGGTAATCTTCTTTGAGAGTTCGGTAGTTTTATCAACATCAATATCGAACACTATATATTTATTTATTTTTGACGATATGACATTACAATGGTGGAGGTGGAGGTTTAAACTTTCAACCCGATTTCAGAACCTCAAAGCCAATGAAAATATTGATATCGTGAACAGTCAATACCATCATCTTAATTTCCAACCCAGAATGAAATTCAGGAATTGTAAGATTACTAGATAGCAGAACAACATCTTATATTCTGGATGATATTGCTATTTACACGAAATTCATGTCATGGGGCATAATTTAGCACATACAATTGCATGTAGTATTGAAAAGTATTCAATACCTGATCACACTCTTCCTTTAAGAAGTCCAGAAGGTCCATCCTCGCAACGACATCAAGGTCAACTGTGACCTCATCTAGCAAGAGAACCTGACAAATCAAAAACATTAATTGAAAAATCAGCAGGCAATGAAGCTGTTGCGATATTTCGGCAAACGTCAAATATAGAACAGGACTTGGTCCAATACAGAAATGCTTTATGGGAAATTTAAAATCAATGGTCCAGAAATTAGACATAGTGAACGGATGGGCTCAATTATCAGAGTACACATAATAGCAACTCAGTCATCCCCAGTAAGCGAAAAGTCGTCCATATTTAATACCTTGAAAGGATGTAAGAGGCCCATGCAGATTTGCACCCGACGACGTTGCCCATCAGATACCTTATGCATTCGCCATTGGAGATCTATATCAAGGAGGTCGATCAACCTATCTCTCCTTTCAGGATCCGTTCCTTCAACTATCAACATAAATAAAGGGCATTAATTTGTACAGCTTTGCAGCCAATAAAAGGAAATATTGTATACATCTTATTGAAATTGAACCAAGTACGTGAAGATTTAATTACAGAATGCAAAGAGGATTAAAGCAATGCAGGATAGTATTAGTGGCTCAAAGAAGGAACCCGAAAGAGTTTATCAGCATTTTCATTTCTTCCCTCGAGCATGTTACTTAGCTTACACTCTCTGAACATGGTGGATCTCAGGAGGAGATTAATAGGGTTTCTTATGGGGTTCATCTTCATATTAGTCATAAATAGTGAGTACGCTAGAAAGGATTTTCGAGGGTGAAGGTTGTTATAGATAAAGTATTCCAAGTAGCTCAGAATAGAAGAGCAGGGGAGGTTTCTTACCCCCATCTTTTGTGCTCTATCCTTTATTGAGACAAATATCAATTTGCTTCCTATTATGTATCCTAAGCAACCCCTAACTAGAGGAGGAAAAGAAAAATCTAGTCCCCACATGAGGATAGGAAATATAATAAAAGGTCACAGTTATAATGCCCCCACACAGCAAATATAATATATTTGAACATAGCCCACCTCCAAATATCATATGTTCAGCAGAAAAGTCCCCCTGTAATGCAACCTCGCCCTGAGTGTTCAGAAAAGGATATATTCAGCATTAGAAAGTTCATCCATTTTCTTTTAAGAGAACCAAATTAAAGGTAATCAGTTACTGTTCAGGGTTAAGAAAAAGAAAACGATCAATGATAACATGTTACAGCCTAATCAATGTCGACGAAAACTATATTTAGTTGGAAATCAACCACCACGGAAGTAAAGGCCGTTACATCATGAACCACTGAGAATTCTGAAACAATCCTATAGGAAATCAACTGAAATTTGTAAAGTGAAAGTCAGCCACCACTAAAGTAAAGACCGTTACATCATGAACCACTGAGAATTCTGAAACAATCAAACTATAGGAAATCAACTGAAATTTGTAAAGTGAAGAGCAGGATTTTGTCTTAGTAATGCACCAAAGATTGAGACAATCAGAGAAAATTTATGTCCATACTTCTCATATACTTGTTTCATATAAAGACATGGACAACGCTATCTATGCAAGACGATTAGGAGTATATAAAACAATAGAGCAGCTAATTGCTTAAACAAGAAGTGCAAGTTAAGTACTCACTGCAGAGCTAACGGTTTTACTCCAAGATCCTCCCAAGTAGGCTAAATCACCACTACATACGAGGTGAGTGTCATGAAAAGCTGAACTATTTAGAACCCGAACCACATCTCTCCCTCCAACCATATGTTTTCCAGCCAAAATTTTCAGCAAAGTAGTCTTCCCTGCACAAAAGTGGATAACATGTATCAATGTCACTAAAGGTCTGCCATGGGGACCATTACCTTTTCTTCATTATTTGAATCTACCTTCCCACAGCGCAAGGGCGTAGCCAGAAATTTTTGTAAGGGCAAAATTTAGTGTCCTTATATAATTTTCTTAATCTAAGACAAGCTCAAATGGTTAATTACGCACGGGAGATTTCCTATGATCAATAATAGAAACGAGCAAGAATGGGTTCCAGAGAGATTCGCATATCAGGAGCATTTTAATGGGTTAGTAATCGCACATTATTCAAGAAACAAAGGCGGGTGCAAATTTTTTTCATGATTTCGTACTTCACTTCCTCGTCGAATTCATATTTTAACCTAAAATTCTTACACTAAACCAAACGAAAAAGAAAGAGAGAAAATAGACACGATTCGAGTACCAGATCCATTAGCGCCAACGAGAAGACAACGAGATCCAGAGCCAATCTCGAGATTAAACTCCACGAAAAGAGGCGAATCAATTTCGTAAGAAAATTGCATCGCTTGCACCTTGATGCCGGTAGAACTCTTTTCATCTACATCTTCACAACCCTCTTTCCCGCGGAACGAAATTTCCTTGTCAGCCATTTCTGTAGAACAAAATTGAGAAAGATGAAGAATTACCCAGGGAATTTATACACCCTTGTGAGCAATTAGAAGGCAATGCGCATCAAAAAGTTCGGTGGGTGATTCTTCAAAAGTAGCGAACGTGGTGGTTGTTGGCGGGTTGGAAAGGGAGTGAAGTTGAGGCTAGGATTTGACGCGCCATTGGATCTAAACGTGGCATACGCTACGATCAGAGAAGCTGGAATTTCATCGCAATCGCATTGAATTTGGTCTATGTATTGCATTCGCGGGAAATTGAGCGCACCGCCTTCTTAGTTGCAATGGAAGACAAGAAAGTACGCTAAAATTGTTTCATCTCCTAATTTCTTAGGATCATATTTTTATAATTGGTTCGTGTGAATTTTTTTAATACTCTTTTTAAATTTCAAATTCATTTTTAAAATAATTTTAAAATATATATTATAGTAATATTTTTTTTAAAATTTTTTTTAATAATACTCTTCAATTAAAAAATATTTCAAAAATATCCTCAAAATTTAATACCTCTTACCTTTATTAAAAAAAAATCAATTTTATTTATTTATTCATGTCTACCCTTCGTAGAAAAGTTCATGAGTATTTTTAAAAAGTTACTACGTAAAAAATTTTAAAATATTTTTAAATTTTTTAAAAATAGTTAAGAGTATTAATGAAACTCTTATAAAAACATAATGATATTTTTAAAGAGTAAATATATTTTTTTAAAAAAAATTAAGTTAAAAGAATATTATTGAAACTTTTTAAACACAAATACGTGCATTCCAATTCATAAAAAAAAAATAATAAATAAATAAAATAACACAAAAAAAAAAAAGTAAAACATTTAACCAAAACTCTTTCAATACACAAACACTACAATTCAACAAGAAAACAATAAACATTTTTTTTTTTTTTTTTTTTTTTTTTTT
>NW_019272029.1:654861-712072 GCF_002738345.1 Cucurbita maxima | reverse complement strand
TTATTTTTTTTTTTTTTTTTTTTTTTTTTGGGCTGTGAACGATTGATATAAACTCTTCTTCTTAAGCAACAAAATAGTTAAAAGGAAACCCATTTTGGTTGGTGTTTTCAATCATCTCATACTTCATTTCTTGTGCGTTTGAATCACCAACTCCATAGGATCTCAAGGCTGCTTCTTCCATGCTCATCTCCCATGGCAGCAGCTCATTCGAGTTGTCGCCTGGTACAAACTGGACGTGGTTCGACAGCAAGCAGTAGGACGACGGTGCAGCCGCCGCCGCCCCCGCCGCCGACTCAAATGGAAACTGTGAGGTGCTGTATGTTGTTGCTTCTATCATGTCCTGATCTGGCTTGCTCTTGTAAAACACCCTGCATAGAACCCAATCCTCCTGTACAGTGGATAAACAATGTCTTCATTCATTTTTATTTCTTGTAAGGTTGTTTTTAGCTAGGTTCGTGTTGACACTATCTAAATTACGATATGGTGGGAGATAATGAAATGATATCAATAACTCTAAATATGAACATAAGAGTTCGAAAAGAGGGTAAGAAATAGACCTTCGGAGGCATATGCGGTGTCTCAATACGAAACTCGTGCATGATCCATCCAGTTTTGATTCCATTCGGAGCTCGGTTTCTATAAAACACCAAAGTCTTTCTCATTCCAACCACCTCACCTCTAGTTGGATCCACCACCATTCGATCTTTCCCTGTCGCCTTCCAATATCCAGCTGTCGTTGCTCGATTCGTACGAAACCCAGTCGCATATTTCCGATCCCTAAAGCTGAAAAAGTACCACTCGTTCCCGTTCAGCTTGGCTACCTCTACATTCATAAAAGAAAGAAATTGAGTACTTATTAGTATATGTCAATATCAACTCACATACGAAAGATACTCAGTCCACCATGTTGCATGCACCGAAAAACACAAGTCGACTGCTGAGCCCACTCTAGTTCAGCCGCTCTAACCGAAGTACGAGCCCTCGAATTCAAGATGCTTCGAAGGATAAGATCTAGGAAGTTCGATCGAATACTAACTATCGGAATCTATAAATAATTCATAATTTTATATGAACAATCAATATAGAAACAGATTTAGGGAAGATTATCCTCACAAAAATCATTTGAATGTTGAAAAAAATGAGTTTTTTTTTCTTTGAATGAATCAGTTTTTTTGAGAAGAGAACAAAGCTTGTATTTGGACCATAGTTAGATATAATGCCCTTCTCGACATATATGGGAATACAATTCGCCCTCGACAAATACTAATTATTTCATTTCTTTATTAGTCCACCACAAAAATTTATTATTTTATTTATTTTTAAATTTTAATCAAATCATATATCCGACTCTAATTCTATCAATTTAGACCTCAACAATTTTGACAATAATAACCCTACTCGAAAAAGGTTGTCGGGTTGTCATCCACGGTCACAATCTTCTTTTTCTTCTTCAATCGAGAGCAAAAAACGTCATCCTATCCCCACCTTTTCTTCGAGTACGATTTAATGTAATTATCATCCCTAAGGGTATTTCCGTAATTATCCAACAAATTTTCTTTCTTTTTCGGAGGATTACACTTATTTTTTATTTAACTCTATTATTTTCTCTTCGTTAATTACTAACACAGATTTGACAATATATTTTTTTTAATTATTAAATTTTAAATATTTTTTATTTTTATTTTCAAAATGCTAAATATAATTTTTTTTCTTTAAAAGATCAAATATTTTAAATTATTTACGGACTTTCAATTAAAAATGAGAGATTTAAATTTAGGCCGAACATGTTAATGATGCAATAAAAAAAAATTGTTAAATATAAGCACAACTTAAATAGTTAAAGCATTAATAATAATAATTTTTTTTTATAGTCGAACGTTCGAGAATTCCCGTCTCTATAATTCTTTATATTCTATCAAAATCAATATAATTAAACGATAAAAATAAATGAGAAAACTAAGCAAATATGGCTTAAGAATTAAGCTCGTTAGATATCGTGTTGTGTGATTGATTGTGTCATCGATTATCCCGTGACACATAATGTGTACAATGGTTTTATTTCAGATAGTAACGTATAATCAGGTGGGGTCGTTCTTTTCACCTAACTCCATAATAATCAACTTAAGGTGGGAAATCCTCGTTTCGAGATTAGGGTTTTAGGAAAGCCGATCATTATACCAAAAACTTCTCCCTTACCACTCCGATTTTCACTCGGATACCCAATTACTATTATCAGCCTCATGATTTTACAACGCGTCTGTTAGGGAGAGGTTTCGACACGGTTAACAGAAGTGAGATCTCTCGTTTTTTCAAAAGTCGATGATTTAATCTCTCATACCTAAGAACGTTTTCGAACGAAAATTAACAAAATGTAAGAAAAACGAGACGAATTGTAAAGGTATACATACCAGGGAGTTGCCAAGGCTCACAAGTATGCAAGTCAATCTCCACCAAAGTGCCCCTCAAAGCTTCTTGATTAGCAATCTTTTTGTACAAATAATGGCAGACCAACTCCTCATCGCTAGGGTAAAACCTGAACCCAGGAGGCAGAGTGGCTCCAATATCTCTCAAACCCATGTTCTTAAACCTCTCAAACAAGGGGAAACACACAAGAATTTAAGCTAAATGTGATGGGAAAAGCATAGAATGAAGGGTTTTTTTGAGTTTCAAAGTGGTTTTGAATGAAGAGATTCAGAGAGCTTATTATTGCTTATATAGAGATGATGGAGGAACAAGACGAGTAGCTAAAAACCTTAAATTATGGAAGAGAGAGAGAGAGAGAAAGTGAGGTTAAATTCACAAGAGAAACGTTTACTTTAGGGATGAACAAACCTGTGGGACACAACATTTAGGGTTTTTTTTATTCAACAAATCATCTCCCACATTTACATTCAATTCGTAAAGACATATACTCTCGATCAACGGTACAAAACCAAATTGGGGTTATAAATACAAACCGAGCGGTAATATTGCAACAACCCAAGTTTCGATTTGGGGTTATGGACCCACCACGCTTCCACTACTATCACTGTAATAGCTCAAGGCTATCACTAATAGATATTGTCTGTTTTAGTCTGTTATAGTCTGTTATGTATTGATGTCAGCCTCACAGTTTTAAAACGCGTCTATATCGCATATTAGTTAGAGAGGGGAACGAAACATTCCTAATAAAGGTGTGGAAGGTTGTTACAAATGGTATTAGAGCGGTATCTATCTCATTAAGATGTGGTTCGGGGACAAACCATGGCAGAAACTGGTGGACATATGACACTTAAGTAATGAGCTAATACCACATCTGAACAAGAGTGATAGAAATAAAATGAATAAATATCTAGATATTTTAGGAATAAAGATACTTTAATATTTTAGGAACACAAATATCCTATAGATATTTTATGAACAAAAGAAATTTAGATATTTTATGAATAAATTTAGTCTGCACGGTCTCGACTCTATTATAAATACTCTTCGACCTCAAATTTTTTAGTCTCAAGCAAAAAAGTGTAGTAATATTCAACCGAGTTTTCCACGAAATTGTGTTCAACAAACGTTTTATTTATTAAAGAAAAAAACGTTTCATCTTTTGGCCATATTACCAAATATGAGCATATTGTCACCTTCGTTTAAACGTGACTATATCACAGTCGGTTATTTTAAGATGTCACCATCTTTCATTTATTCACGAGTATTTGCATTTATGAACTTTTTTCCGGTAGAGTTTTAGATTATATATATTATAATGTAAAAGATAAAAAAAACATTCTTTTAAATATCTTAACAAATTTAGTGATTTCTGCTTAGGCCAACAAATAAGTGAGTTTGGTTGGACCAATGGTACGATGTATGATTAACATATATTATATGGTTTATCTCCGTGTTAGGTCATAAAAAAATATGGAAGTATGATGTGTGTCATAATCATGTATCATGATTTAAAATACATGGTATCATGCATGTTGTATGTTATGAGCATGAGTTACTTCTCCAGTATGTTTTGTACGAACGCATACATCATGATATGATATGAGCTCTTTTATTTTCGTTGGTGTCCAACAATGTGAGCGTACGCTAGCCCATTTTTAGACCTAGAGAGTACGTATACAAGCTCGCCTAATGGGTTCATGCACACGTGCGTGGATTGTGTATAGAGAAATACTATGCATCCAACACTACTCGGAAAAAAAAAAAAGGTAGAACCTAAGATAAACCCACTGAAAAGTACTGTGGACTATGCATCCAACGCTATCTGATCGAGTCTATTAAAATGTACTCCCGAGAATACCCAAAACTTACGATAAATTTTTATTTGTTCTAATTCTTCGTTTCTAATCATGATATCGAGAAAATATATATTTGATTTCTACTATAAAGTCGATTGAAAAGAGCTTGAAAACTTTGTTCATGATTTAATAAGAACCTTAGGTTATGCAATAATCTTTGATATAAGAATTTGTTCGTGATTTAATAGAAACATTTTTTTGTTTTGTTGCATTGACACGTAATAGTTTTGAATAAAGTCGAATATTTTGATTTGATAATTTTACCTGCTTTTGACACTACATTGTGCCGACATGAGATGCTACCCACGAGCTGGTCAGAGACAGGTTATTCTTTCAAATAAAATATTACTTCAATTCAAAATAAACCATGAACTTCAACCAAAAATTGTATGACATAGTCCCAGTGATCTGATTAGCAAATGTCTCGTCACATGACATATATTCTTGTAATTGTTTGAAAAATACTGAACTCTACAAATATGTCATTTCTTTTTATGTGGCTAAATGAACAAATTAATGCATGATTTGTTGTACCAATTATTTGGTGGTGCATAAGCGGGAGTCTCGAGAGAATTATGACCTAGATAGCCGAGTCGAGCCTTACCTATCACATTACTTATGAAATGTGACACCTGAGTAAAAGAAAGGTACATAAATGAATTAAGATCATATCTAAATGAAAGCGATCCTACAGATAGGACCTCTTAGTAATTTTCTTGAAATGCATGTGAGTGAGGACAAAACATGCAGGAAGGATTAGTTTTCACTTTTAAGAAGTGAGGAGTAGGTATCGTGACCATATCGTAGAGAATGTCGGGGCATCATGGATCGAATGCGGATTCGAAACCCTAATCCAAATCGTGGGTATCGATCATTTTACGAAATTAGATAGCATTTTTGTTATAAATCTAAAATCATAAAGTTACTATTAGTGTAACGTAACTAAATTTTCCAAACATCTTATCAACTTCATCAAGTCATTTCACCTTGAAATGACACATTATCCGTTACAAAACCGTTTAATATTATCAATTAAAAAATGAGTAAGAACTCGAAGGAATTTTATATTTAATATATTACTTTTTTAGTATATATTAAACTTATTCATTTTCATATAAATTATATAAACGATGATAAAATAGGTGAAAATGATCGTGTTGGTTTGAGAGAATCGTCTTCACTCTTCGAAGTAATTCAAGATAAATAGATAATATGATCTCGTGTCTTGTTTTTTTTTGTTTTTTTTTATTGTTATTTCTGTTTATTTATTCTAATTTTTCTAAAACATAAATAAGTGCATTATTTTATTATTTTCTTACTTAAAAAAAAATAAACATAATAAATATCTAAAAGTAAATATAATATAAATTTTAAAAATATTTTAATTTAAAAACTATTTTTCTGGTAAAAAGTTGATTATTACCAATCATATTTATGTTTAATTTTTAATTAAAAAAAACAACGACCAAATTTAGTTCCATTTTTTCTCCGTAAAAAGAAGAAATGTGAAGTAAGAAATAACAGACAATAAACAATTACCAAATTCAGTTCAATAAAGGGGAAATAAAAACCCGAAAATGATAGAATATCGAAACGTAAACGTTATGATATCATATAAATCCAAAAACGCGTCATTCTTTATATACAACTTTAATATCGATCATATTTGTACTACTATAATAACTCAAACTCACTTCTATCAAATATTGTCCGTTTTAACTCATTACGTACCGCTATCAACCTCACGGTTTTAAAACATGTCTGCTAGATGATAGAAGTTTCTACACTCTTATAAAGAATGATTCGTTTCCCGCTCCAACCGATGTGGGATCTCACAACTACTAATCGATCTTCTTTTTCTCTTTGGTACGAGGTTAATTATGTTAGATCTCACATCTGTTGAGGGAAAAGAACCAAACATTGTTTATAAGGGTGTGGAAACCTCTTTCTAACAGACAGTTTTAAAACACGTCGGCTAGGTAGAGGTTTTCACATCCTTGTAAAGAATAGTTCGTTTCTCTCTCCAACTGATATGGGATCTCACAACTACTAACCAATCTTTGTTTTCTCTTTAGTACAAGGTTAATTATGGGAGATCCCACGTCGGTTGGAAAGGAGAACCGAACATTCTTTACAAAAGTGTAAAAACTATTTCCTAATAAACCGTTTTAAAACATGTCTGCTAGATAAAAGTTTCCACACCCTTATAAAAAACGCTTCGTTCCTTTCTCCAACCGATCTGGATTTCACAACAACTAACTAGTCTTCTTTTTCTGTTTGGTACGAGGTTAATTATGTGAAATTCCAGGAGAACGAAACATTGTTTATAAGGGTATGGACAATATTTGCTAGCGGTGGGCTTGAGCGGTTACAAATTAATTGGTTTATGTCTAATGTAGATTCTTTCATATTTATTCGTGAATACGAGAACGATCGAACCTTATGCTCTAATTTCAACGAGTGACTTACTACGTTAATTGAATTTAAGATGATAAAGAACATTGATTAGAGGTAGAAATAGTTGATTATATCCATAGATATGAACAAGGTTATTCCAAAGGGTGTGGAACATGATGTCCAAGTAACAGGACATTTTGTCGAATGGATTGAATAATTAGGAACCAATCAGCGGTTTTCTTTGGTAATAATAATTGGATTCCTTACTTGTCAGAAACTTATGATCCTACTCACCATCTACGTATTTGCAAATTAATAATTTGTTGTTCTAATCATTATTTTCTGTTTTGTTCATTGACGAGAAGAGTTCATATTCTTAGCTCTTGGCCCCTTCTTGTTGCTATTCTCCATCAAACATTTCATATTAACAATTATTTGTTATGTATATATATGTAACACATCCATGTATGTAGCGTATAATTTTGTAATTCCATTATGGGGAATTGGAAAATGATGTCTACAATCATTATCCTCCTCGTGTCCATCTATGTCGTGTTTATAATACATCTCGTTAAGATTTTAGCTTAATATTACAGTAATTCTATGGTGGGTCATCTCTTCGAGTTTTCCTGGGATGCATGCGTAATAATCCAAGCTCACCCCTAGCTGATATTCTCCACTTTGGCCTGTTACGTATTGTTGTTAGTCTTACGGTTTTAAAACGCGTCTACTATGGAGAGGGTCTAACCCTACTCCGATCAGTGTCTTGTGTTGTTACAAATGGTAGTCCACTTTGGTTTGTTAGGTATCGTTGTTAGCCTCACAGTTTTAAAATGAGACTACTATAGAGAGGGTCTAACCCTATTTCGATCAGTGCCTTACACCGTTCGATGACTAGCTCTAATACCATTTGTAACAAAACAAGCCCATTGCTAGTAGATATTGTCAACTTTGGTATTTATGTATTGTTGTTAGTCTCACGGTTTTAAAACGAGTCTACTATGGAGAGGTTCTAACCCTATTCCGACCAGTGTCTCGCATTATCTGATGACTAGCTCTGATACTATTTGTAACAGCACAAGCCCACCGCTAACAAATATTGTTCACTTTGGCCTGTTACGTATTGTTGTTAGCCTCACGGTCTTGAAACGCATCTACTATGGAGAAGGACTACAATGACTAGCTCTGATACCATTTGTAATAGCACAAGCCCACCGCTAACGGATATTATCTTTGTTAAGGATATTTAGTAATAAATTATAGTTTACCATATATATTATATTTGATATTTTATTATAAGGCAAATATTAGACATTTGCCTTATTATCATAGGTATCTTTTCATTTATTGTTATTTCCATTTATTACTATTTCCATATCCTTGTAATTTATTTGATTATAAATAAGATAACTTTCACACCATTTAGGTGTGGTGGATTAATCAAACATTCACATGGTATCAGAGCCCTCTTGGTTTAACAACCCGATTCTTTCTTTTCAATGGCTTTTGAATCATTTAATCTTCTTCTCCACCACCCCTGCTGGTTTTGACGCCGCAGGGGCAGTCTTCATGGCTGCCGTAGTCGGAGCCGATTGATTACTCTTCGGCTCCACCCTATTGACCTCCAAATCACCTTTCGTCATACTCTGTACATACAACCTCACCTTTTCCAACCCAATCGGTTTTCCCCTTGGCCAATATAGTCTCTCTCATTTTCTTCCCAATAAACCTTCATCCTTCACATAAACCCTAACCTAAACTTATCAACCTTTTGCAGAGATTTACCTTCGGAATATGGGTGCCGCACTGGCCTATTCGCCAACCAAGTTGCCGCCGCCCTTCCTGCCAAAATTGGCTTCTTCGCCCGATGAGGCGACTCTTCCGACTGCCCTTCTCGCCAAAATTGGCTCCTTCGCCCAATGTGGCGACTCTTCCGGCTTCAACATTGTATTTGTCCCTTGCTCTAGGTTTCCCCTTCTACTTCTTGGGGTTAGAAATATTCTCACCAGAGCCAAGGCAGCATCGTCGCTAAGCGACAATCCCTCTTCATGGGTTAGACATATTCTCGCTGAAGCCAAGGCAGCATCGCCGCTGAGCGGCGATCCCTCTGCAATTTTTGATGGCCAAGAACCGGGTTGTTAGCATCTTCATGAAAAGTGTTTCTCAACCTCTTTGAATTTTTCAGATTCAAGCTTCACGTTCGTTTAAATCCGACGCTTAGCTTGCGGTGGGGTGTTAAGGATATTTAGTAATAAATTATAGTTTACCATATATATTATATTTGATATTTTATTATAAGGCAAATATTAGACATTTGCCTTATTATCATAGGTATCTTTTCATTTATTGTTATTTCCATTTATTACTATTTCCATATCCTTGTAATTTATTTGATTATAAATAAGATAACTTTCACACCATTTAGGTGTGGTGGATTAATCAAACATTCACAATCTTCTTTGGATTTTTCCTCTCCAACCAATGTGTGATGTCTGTTAGGGAGAAGTAAGGAATGTTTTGTTTCCCTCTCCAACTGATGTGGGATCTCACAGCATGTGTGTGAGAATAAACCATACTGGAATGACTCATTGATCATGTCGTAGGGAATGCAGAAGAATGTCTGACCATCAGGTGCTAAAACCGAGGCCTGAAACCGAGCATAACCAAACCAAATCGCTATCTACAACATGGCATGTTAATCAAATCAAATTATGCAAAAAGCGAAGAGCCCACGATGAATCCTTAGTTCCTGGCTCCTAGCGTTGTGTAAGAAGTTGCCACGCAAACTTTGGACACCTTCGATTTACTATTTCTTTGTACTTTATTATGCTTCTTTAATTTCAATACCATTGGAACACCTTAGGTGGAAGCAACATCGTTGTCACCTAACTAGTAGACTCACAAATCTTCAAACTACATCATTAACTCGCGAAATAATTACGTGACGTTTAGTTCTAAGAAGCAATGGTAAAGATGTGAGATTTCATATCGATTGAAAAGGATAGAAACTTCTCTCTGTTAGACGAACACGACTCTCCACAATGGTATGATATTGTCCACTTTGAGCATAAGCTCTCATGGCTTTGCTTTGGGCTTCCCAAAAGGCCTCATACCAATAGAGTTAGTATTCCTCGCTTATAAGCCCATGATCATTCCCTAAATTAGCCGATGTGGGACTTTCATCATCCAACACCTCCCCTCGAACAAAGCACGCCTCCCCTTAATCGAGGCTCGACTCCTTTGGAGTCTTAGTCATTTTTGACTGCCTTCGTACCTTCGAGGAGGCTTGACTCCTTTTGGAGTCCTTTGTTCGACATTTAAGGATTTGCCAATCTATTGACACGGCTAAGTTTTAGGGCATGGCTCTGATACCATGTTAGACGAACACGACTCTCCACAATGGTATGATATTGTCCACTTTGAGCATAAGCTCTCATGGCTTTGCTTTGGGCTTCCCAAAAGGCCCATCATCCAACACTCTCTAATACACACGTTTTAAAATTGTGAGTTTGACGATAATACGTAACGGGCCAAAACATATCAGGTTTGCTAGCGGGGAACTTCGTCTGTTACAAATGGTATCAAATCCAGACATTGAGCGGTGTGTCAACGAGAACACTGACCCCCAAGAGGGGTGAATTGTGAGATCCAGCATTTGTTGGAGATGGAAACGAAGCATTCATTTGGAAATTCCTCCCTCCAAGGCTCGTTTTTGGGACCCGTTTTAAAATCATGAGTGGTTGGTTGATTGAGTTCATTAAGTGGCCCAAATTGGAGTTCTTCAGCTTCAACCAACTAGGCCTTCTCTTTCAAGCCTACACTTCAGCCCTAAACCCAACTATTTTATCCAAATACAAAATATAATCTTATAAAATATTTTAAATTATGTTCATATAAAAAAAAAATTAGAAATTAAATTAAGCGTTATTTGGTTGCTATAACTAAATTTTCATGTTTTTTTTTTTTTTTAATTTATGGTTCGGTTTATAACTATTTGATTTTTTAAAATTTGACTTATAATCCCGAACTTCTACTTATTTGTTTATTTATTTTTTTAAATTTAACTAATAATTCATATGTTTGTCGAAAAAAACGTAGAAATTATAATAATAAAATTATAAGAAAAAAACACGATTTAAGAAAAAAAATTGACGTATATATACGAGTCTTTAGTTCGATAACTATAGAGTCAGAGAGAAAATAAACTTGACAAATATATAACGTTTTTTTAGCTCGACCCATATGAAGTTAGATTATGTACTTTAAAATGTTATTTTCATATAATTAAAATTGATTACGACAGAGTCATATGACAGAAAATAGTGTATACACTTGAACTCCGAGAGCTTAAATTTTATGTCATGGCATCTATACCCGAACAAAAAAGTATCTATAAATTTTCCACCAGGTCCCAATTCTTGTTCATACATGGACTTAAGCGAGGATCTTCGAATAGGTTTCTAAAATAACTCGAGAAAACCCGACTTAACCTTGAGTTATTTTGTATAGCTTAACAATTATATGCTAAGATAGGCAGCTGGTGCAAGCCGACAAAGAGAAGAGATGTCAAATCTCATGCATCTTAGCTTCCAAAAACATCCAAAACATTATTTGTCAAACTAAGAAAAGATTCTTAATTAGCTCTTAATTCTATATTCGTATTTGGTCGCAAGAAAAACATGAAAAAACCTCTACTTTTTGTCTGCCGATAATGTTTTGTCTCCCTGTCTTAAATGCTGAATGAAGTTTTTATTTTTCCAAAGTTGACGTCTTTTCTTCGATGGGACTCGTAAAACGTGTAGGTTAAAAGAGCGATTAGATTTGATCCAAACAAATGCAGTTGTTATTGTATCATTAATTTGAAATGATAGATCACGGGTACGTGAATGAAAGAGACTATATTCGAATGAGAGTAATCTAAAAGATATGAAATTATGTTTAGAAAAAGTTTAAAAGAATGGATAGTTATACAGATGCATCTTCAATCTCGGTGATTCAATTATGGGAGCTCAAAAAGTAGAGGTTTTTTTTTGTGAGATCTCACATCGGTTGGAGTGTGAAACGAAACACTTTTTATAAGGGTGTGGAAACCTCTCCCTAAGAGACGCGATTTTAAACCATGAGGGTTACGGCGATACATAAGGGGTCAAAACGGACAATATCTACTAATGGTAAGCTTGGAGTGTTGAAAATAGTATCAGAGCTAGACACCGAACGATGCAAGGATGTTGGCTCCTAAGGGAAGTGGATTGTGAGAGTGTGGAAACCTCACTCTAGTAGACACGTATTTTAAAACCGTGAAGCTAACGATAATACTTAACGAGAGCTAGACATTCTTTTAGTCCAATTATATGTATTTTGTCTCAAAATCTTTTTCTACGACCAAATTTAGAAGATTTTGTGTTTTTTTTTTCCTTAGTTGAAGGAATGTTTGTTTTATAAATTAATAAATAAATAAATAAATAAATAAATAAATATATATATATATATATATATATATATATATATATATATATATATATATATATATATATATATCGGCACATTTATTCAAGTATAAAATGACAAGTCGTGACATATTTGGTTTTATTTTTTAATTTATCATAAATTATTGAGGGCAATGTCATTACCAAATAAAATAACTAATTAATTATATTAAATTCAATATAAATTATATAAAAATAAATAAAAATTTGATTTTATACAAGATATTTGCATTAAGATTGTGATGTTTTATCCCTTAAAATAATAAGACGTCAATTTGATATAATATATTAATAAAAAATGACTAATTAATTAAATAAAAACCTTTTGTTTTATATGCAAGTGTGAAAGAAATATTGATCAAATGTCCCAAAATCTTTGACAATGTTGAATACATAATATATACTTTTAATTAAATGTATTGGGAGTTTACTATATGGTTTTGAGATTTTCTATATATTTTCTAGTATTTTAATATTTGAAGCTAATTTATTACCATATGCATGCTCGTCACTCAACATTGAATTGTTCTAAGTAAAACACGTTTAACCATGAAATTTCTATGATTGAACTACCGAAAAGAACAGTGTACGCTGTTAGTATAGACAGTGACTTTCAATTCTTTTAAGTCTTTTTTAGTCATCTTATTCTCAAAATTACTCTCATTTGAATGTGATCTCGGTTATTCATGTACCTCTCATTTACATGGACGTCACAGTTATCGTGCATGTAATGATAGGCATGAAAAAGTCGTAAAAATTGGGTCATTACACAGGGGTATATTGGTAATTTTTTTAAGTCTTTCTTAATCATTTTATTTTCAGAATCAATCTTATTTAAATGTGATCTCAGTTTATTCCTTTACCTCTCATTTATTTGTACGTCATAGTTATCGTGCATGTAATAATGGACATGAAAAAGTCGGATCATTACGAAGGGGTATATTGGTAATTTAACTAAAATAGTTTGTCTGAAGTCATGAAGAACCAACAAGAAAGAGAGCATTGATAAATGTGATCTTCCAACTCAACCCATGACTTTTAGGGAATCACAAACGGAATTTCAGCTAAATCCCACAAAATTTCCAAAAGTTTTTTTGTCGGGTTGTCCACTTTTTTTACAGGCGCGTTTTAAAATCGTGAGCCTAACAACAATATGTAATAGACTAAAACAGACAATATGTATTAGCGAGGAGCATATGATGCTATAAATGGTATCAGAGCTAGACACCAAACAGTATGTCAACTAGAAAATGTGGAAGTGTCATTGTTTCATCTCACGGGTACATCTGGATTTAGCTAAAGCTCAGATAGGGTAGAGATTCATCATTTAATCAATAGCTCAAATTATCCGTTCACTTATTCATTAGAATTGAAGCATTATTTTAAAATTTATCAGACAAAAAAAATTAAAATAAAAATTTCAAAGACTTAAAATACATTTTTAAAGCCTCGTGAACTAAATTTAAAATTTTGTAATTTAATTATAATTAATAACAAAAAAAAAAAACAGCAAAGATCCAGGCGGGAATCCATGAGAACCGGCACGTGACGGTTGACTGTAACGTCGTTATCGACCACAACTGTTGTTTCTACCTACACCGCTAAAGATAGTAAACCGGCAATAGCCGGTAAGCAAGACAACAAAATTTTCTTCTTCGGGGGATTGCATGATATTATATAAGAGAGAGAGAGAGAGAGAGAGAGAGCATAGGAGAGAGATAATGGGTGGAAGAACAGAAGAGGAAGGAAGTGTGAGCTTGGAGCTTCTGAGGTTAAAAATGGCGGAATTTGCAGAGGAAAGGAATTGGGATCGCTTTCATAGCCCAAGAAATCTCCTTCTTGCTCTGGTATCTTCTTCTTCTTTCTCCTTTCGTTTCTGTTTTCGATCCCGAGTTCATCGTAATTCGATCTCATCACTCGAAAAAGCTACAATTTAGCTCGTATCATTTTGAAAATTAGGGTTTCATCTTATCGTTCAACAAATTCTCGTCCCGTCTGACTCGAGAATCAGTTTTAAATTTATAATTTAACCTAAAAAAAATGGCATAATAGATTTATTAATAGTTTAGGTCTCCAACTTTCAATTTCGTGTTTATTTTGATTTAACCCTGAAACCCACCATTAGCACATATATTATCCATTTTAGCGGGTTACGTATTAACGTAAAACGTGATTAGTAGGACGAGGTTTTCACTCGCCTCCCAAATAAACGCGGGGTCTCTCATGTTGTTGGAGTTTCATATGGAGAAACGAAGCATTCTTTATAATAGTGTGGAAACCTCTCCCTAATAGACGCGTTTTTAAAAAAAAAAATAGATAATATCTTCTGACAGTAGACTTGAAATATATAATACTTGAATGGGCAGGTGGGAGAAGTGGGAGAATTATCGGAGATATTCCAATGGAAAGGAGAGGTGGGGAAGGGGCTGCCGGAGTGGGCGGAGGAGGAGAAGGAGCACTTAGGAGAAGAGCTTTCCGATGTGCTTTTGTATTTGGTGAGGCTCTCTGATATGTGTGGCGTTGATCTTTCCAAAGCTGCCCTAAGGAAGATCCAGCTCAATGCTCTCAAATACCCTGCTAACAAATCCAAGCCCTCTTCTTGATCTTATAATGTCGATCGTTATTGTTACTAATTAAGCTCGAGAATGTTCGGGCCGAACGATGAAGATGGGAAGCCATATATATATATATATAACTCATCTTCACCTCATCCGAGTTTACCTGTGTTATGTTCTTTCAACTTTATTTCATTTTACTCCCTTTAAAATTTGGTACCTGATGACTTTGAATTCCCGGTTACGTTACTTACCCTACAGACCATTACGAGTAAGTCACTTAATATAGAATTGTTCCGAGTAAAACACGTTTCACTACAGGTTTCTATGATTAAGTCACTGAAAAGAAAGATGCACCTTTTTGGTATAGATAGTGACTTTCAATTAAGTCGCGTTCTCATTTGGATGTGATCTCGATTCATTCATGTATCCTTTCTTTATTCCAGTGTCACGTATTTTATATCAGTTGAACTATATTCAAAATAACGATCCGACATAAAAATAAATAAATACGTTTGGTATGAATTAATTTTATATTAATTAAAATAGAGTTTACTTTATTAAAAGGTAGGATATTTAATTTTAAAATTCTATATCTACCCTACGACCCTAAAATAATGATGCCTTACGCTTTATTTATTCATTTTTTTTAAATAAAATTTATATTTTATAACTTAAATGCAACTACAAATGTTCTTAAACTTTAATTGTTTAAAAAATTTATAAAAATAAATAAATAAATAAATAAAAGTGAGGCACGAAGATTTGAACCTTTAAAATCGAGAGGATTACTTATTTAATAGCACGTATAATTAAACTGCTAAATTATGGTTTTAAATATATCGCAAAGTGTAGCTTAACGAGATAAAATGTAATCGCACTTATATACTTAAAAAATAAATTTAAAGAAATATTAGAATGGTTGATTTCGATAAAACACAATAAATTAATTTGTATTTAAAATATTATGATTGGTCAACCGTTGACAATGATCAACGACAATTGTTGCTAGCCGTGAGATATCGGTGGACAGTAGCAGATAATAGCTGACGCCGATATGACCATAGAGAAATGAAAGTAGTGTGAGAGTATTTTGGTCATTTTTATGCATCAAGAAATTTTAGAAAATATTTATTTAATCGCTCTCGTGAATCAAATAGATCGATAAACTAATTAATGATTTAATATGTTTCTAGACTATAAATAGCTAAATAATAATTTTGATGAAATTTTTTATAATAAAAATTAAATTTGTTACAGATTTATAATAAGAACTCTTTTTTTAAAACCTCAAATCAATAATATAACTATTAAAGGATATTTATGTAATTTAGCTTTTCCTTAAAGGGTATTTATGTAATTTAGTTTTTTTTCAAAAAATAAAAAATAAATCATATTTTGAATATAATAGGAAAATGTTAAAAAATGGGATAGAGAGAGAGAGAGAGAATCAAATCAATGATTATCCAAATTTACAATTATTAATAAATAATTGAAATTAAGTTCAATTTTTATTTTAATTTAAGCCAAACTTTTGTCGGTAAATAGTCAAGTTTTTTCTTTGCTTTTTATATTTGTTTATTGGGACTATTTATTTACTCTTTGTTTGATTGTGATAATTTTTATTTAAAAAAAAATAAAAAAGTTAAATGCTTTTATTATGAAAAATTATATTTTTCTTTTCATGTTTTTAACTTTCCCCTATTGTATTCTCTATTTATTTATTTTAAAATAAAAATAATAGTAAAAGTAAATGCCAAATGACTTGACATTTTATTTTAAGAGTTTTAGTTGCTTTCTGTATTTGCCCTTCTACATGAGTAGGGGTGTTTTAGTCTTTTTGTTTAGAGCGATGACGTGGCATCAAATCGGGATCTATTCTTCTTTATTTTATTTTTCATCATAATTGATTCACTGATTATTTTGTAAGGCACCTAGAGGACTTAATGAACCTACCGAGGTTATATGCCTCAACGATACCAATTAATTAGCTCGCATCGTAAACCCTTTTGAGCCAACGAGAAGGTGAGACACTAATATTAAGTCTTGGAGTCAAATAACTTCTTGATTGAAATAATGTTTCGCTCAACTAAATTATTTACGAGTTAGTAGAAGATTGTCTCTCTCCTAAACTTCAACTTGAAGTTTGGATCTATAAGATCCCATATCTATTGAAGAGAGGAACGAAACATTTCTTATAAGAGCGTAGAAACCTCTCCCTAATAGAGACATTTTAAAATCATGAAACTGATAATGATACGTAGCGGGCCAAAATAGACAATTTTTGTTAGTAATGGGGTTGAATTGTTACGAACCTAACCTTTTTATTATTAAACTCTATTATCATAACGCATGCATCTGAAAACCATACATAATTGAAATGAACAATAGAGATAGACTTCTTTTCTTTTTCTTAATAACATCTTTCCCCAACCAATGATTTGTTTAGGGAGATGATTTCTATAAGTTGGAATCTTCCTTACTCAAAAAGTAATTAGGCGTATGATGCCAATGTATAGAGTGGTTTACTCAAAATATGAGGCAGAATTTTAATAATTGAGATTTCATTATAGCTCATACCATATGATATAATAAAGTTAATCATGACTACCACAACCCTAAAAAAGAAATCACAATAAAATAAATCCTTATTTATGAATCAAAGCATCAAGCCTCAAAGTAATGATTATTATCATTGCAGCCATTATGACTACCACTATTAACTTCAAGCCTGTTGCAATCTATATATATATATATATATATATACACATCACATTATGAAGATATTCAAATTCAAATTCAGAAAATCACATTATTGGAGCTAGATCAAGCACTATTAGGGAATGTTAAAGAGAGAAGCCATGGCCATACCAATGTGCTCGAACTCAACTGGGTTAATAGGATGGTGTCGCCCACGACGACGGTCGCGAAGACGAAGAAGCAGTACTATACGACTTGGGAATCGACGGAGAGGGTTCTGTCTTGGGTCACGAGTCATGGTCGGGCCTTTTCGGATGTTGAAGAGGTTGATTATAGAGCTAACTCCAAATGAGAAGTTGATAGAAGCTTATTTCTCGCTTTTGCCATTTCTACGTTCAACTTTGTTCCCTCTTAGCTGATGAATATGCTTATTCTTTAATGAATGAAGCATTTCATTTGGGTGGTGTGGTCTCCTTGTCTCCCTTCACGTTGTTGTATAATCTGTACAATTTCTTGTCCTGTGAACTGTAGTGAAATCAAAATGATTTTCAGCATGGATTTACCGAGTTATCAAGTAAAATAATTTGATTTGATTAGTGGTAATTGTCTATACCATCACCAGTGAAACCAAATAGACTAAAAGGGTAATTTCACTAAATAAAAGTACGCAAAAACCAGTAACAAGTGAGCCAAAACATGGTACTTTTTTGCAAGAGGAGATTTGTTACAAAACATATCAGAAAGAGTACAGTTCAGTGGAAAGCGGAAGGATCAACCATGATCGAACTTTACCTTCTAAGCAGCAGAAGCTGCTTTTATACCACATAAATACACTGCATTTAACACGATCAAAAGTGACTCAAGTGTCGAATAAAAGGGGTATTTTGTTTGAGGGCTCTAGGAAAGAAGTCGAGCCTCGATTAAGGGGAGACTGTCCGAGGGCTCCATAGGCCTCAGGGGAAGGTTTATGGTGTATTTTGTTTGAGGGGAGGATTGTTGGAAGAGGAGTACCACGTCGGCTAATTAATTGGTTGATAGTGAGTTTATTATAAGTAAGGAATACTATCTCCGTTGGCAATGAGGCATTTTGGAGAAACCAAAAGCAAAGCCATAAGAGCTTATGCTCAAAGTGGACAATATCATACCATTGCGAAGGTTCGTGATTCCTAACACAAACACAGTAAATAAACAAACTAAGCTAGCAACATATATATAAACATGAGTCATGACGCACGAGTAATCAATTTACCTGTCTGGATAAGGTAAGCCTATCTATTTTCTCCCTAAGTATTGAAAGAGGGTTGATTGGTTGTCATTACCAGTCTTCAATCTTCCCTTCTTCCTTATCTTTGGACTACTGCCAATCTTACGACAGTCATCCATGCCACTTTTTGACTCAGATGAGATATCTTCACGGTCCCATTTGATTTGAGATACAGTCACAGAAGAACACTTCGCGAGACAATCCTTTGATTCTTCAGATGAAGCTCTAAGGTTTACATCTCTTTCATGTTCTTCTGGACTTAACGATGGCTCAGGCTTCACAGATGTGTTACGGGGAATTTTTTCTTGTGAATTTGAGTGTTCATTTTTTATTTCTTTTGCAGAGAAAAATTTGGAGATGACGTTTCTATCATTCTTTAGCTGTATCTACATAAGAAGACATAAAAATGTTGCCCTTGATCTATATAGGGCTAATCATTAATGTAAACCAACGAAGACTATGACTATTACTCAAAATAAAAGCATAATGATTGATGCTACATTGGCAATCATTTTTAAAAAGCACTAAAATCGTAATACCTTCTACAGAAAAAAAAAATGTTTTCAAATGTTTTAGAAAATGAAGTTACTAATCATATTTTCCAAAGGGTAAAAACCAAGAGAGGCTCATGTCCATTGGATCCATATGAAAGCCATTATGTATCTTCAAGTAGGCGGCTCCCAGTATTTCCTTGCCAGATTCTTCTTCCCTTCATAAGATGTGACAAGCTTGCAACCTCTGTTTTCTATCAAGGCTAGTAGGAATTCCTTATAATCCAGAAACCTCCCCTCAGATTAATTTCACCGTTGTACAATTTGGCATTAATACACTAATCTTTTCTATAATAAAATAAAAATTATTGCAACCAAATCAGAGATTGGCAATTTTTAGTTCCATCACGCCCCCATCAACATTCAAATCCAATAAGAAAAGATAAGACTGACCGTGCAACCACTCTAAAGCTGGAGATGATGAAGTTGTAAGAATGGTATGAGTGTAAATAATTAACCGGCAAAAACAATAATAACAAATTCAAGAAAGCCTCCCCTGCATTGTGCAAAAAACAAAACTATTGATTGAATACCATTTTCTAAAAGCAAAAGCCATGAATTACTTAAACCAAGACAAAACTACGAAATAGCTCCTGCATACACAAATGCTTAAAGACCACAGGTAACAAAAACAGTAACTGCCATTTCAATAAAATTATACACGAAAACCAGATAAAGGCCACAAGACAAAAGAGGGAAAATTACCGTCTTGAAGAAATTAGGTTACTCGGATTTCTCGGTAAAACTAGGAATCAGACCCCACCAGATTCATAATCTCGACGAACAATCGGCAAATCCGAGCCCGGGGAGACATTGAACATTGGACGAAAACTAAATATTCAACAAAAAACAAAAAAATGTAAAATACATAACAGCCGTTAAGTTCAGAACCCATCCACTGGACATAGATGGAAAATTCGAATAAGTCAAGAAGAACGAAATAAGAAAGAGCTGACTGACGTTACCGGTCCATGATTAAGGAGCGGACGCGGCCGCCGGTACGGCGACAGGCCCTTGGGATGTCATGAGCTCCAAGAGTACGACTGGCTCTTCCGCACATCCATCTCTTCACTGCTGTGCCGCACTCCCTATAGTATTCTACTGGTAAGTAAAGGTCGAGTTCAGATGCTTGGCGGTTGGATGGCGATGGCGGATGCTCTGGACGGGGTGCTGAAGGAAGGTTCTGGACGCGGAGGAACGAAACGGCGGGAAGTAGCAAACCGCCAGAATCAAATCAATAACCTATACTCTTGTATATTTATAATTTTGCCCCAAAATTTTTTATGGATTAAAGTATCTTTTTTATATTAAAAAAAATAATTAATGAAGTACCAACAATTTTCATCCTAAATTAGGATTTTTTTTTTTATATAAATTACGGATATTTTTATTAATTAAATATAATTTTTAACCATTTTTTATACGAATATTTAAAAACTTATGCGATGAGAATTACCTTAAAAAATCGAGGAACATATATATATATATATATATATATATATATATTAGAATTAAGAAAAAAAAAAAAAAAAAAAAAACGTTCACAATAGTCCTATTGACTAAATGGCGAGCTGGTCGAAAAATTGGCGTTTCTATCTCAACGCCTAATAAAATTTCTTCCAAACACCTTCTCCCGCCATTTTTTCGCGGATTTCTCTCCACTACAATCCCGATCCTTCTTCTTCCCCACCTTCTCAATTTCTCATTTCCATGGAAGCGATTCTGTTTTCCATTGAAATTTCTTCTTCCACGCCGGGTTTTTGTTGAGTTATTTCTTACTTCTACTCCCCTAGTTGAAGCCCTAGTTGAAGCCCTAGTTCGCTTCTTCAGGTGACTCTTCTATTACCCTTTTGAATTTGTTTAGCTGCTTGCCTTTTTTGTTTTTCTCTGGTTTCTGTGAAGATTGCTTCTACTTTTCTTGTTGAGTTTTTTTTTTTTTTTTTTTTTTTTTTTTTTTTTTCTTCTTTTACAAGTAAGGTTTTGCACATCATGCCGTCCCTGATTTCGTCCGGCAAGATTCTACGATTGGAGCTTGAGAATTTCAAATCCTACAAGGGTCATCAGATAATCGGTCCTTTTTATGATTTCACTGCCATAATTGGCCCCAATGGAGCTGGGAAGTCGAACCTCATGGATGCTATAAGCTTCGTGCTTGGTGTTCGGACTGGGCAATTGCGTGGGACACAGTTGAAGGACCTAATCTACGCTTACGATGATAGGGAGAAGGAACAGAAGGGACGGAGGGCGTTCGTTCGGCTTGTTTATCAGATGGGAAATGGGTCGGAGCTTCAGTTTACCAGGACAATCACTAGCACAGGCGGCAGCGAGTATCGAATTGATGGCAAGAGTGTCTCCTGGGATGAGTATAATTCGAAGCTGAGGTCACTTGGAATACTTGTCAAGGCTCGGAATTTCCTCGTCTTCCAGGTTTACTCTGAAAATTTTGTTTCTTATTTTTAGAAAAGGGTTTGCTCCAAGCTATGATATGCTTGCTTAATATATTTCCTTAAACCTAACAATTGCAGGGATCATAGTAATTTTCGTAAATTGTTACTCGTCTTAGTTCTATTTATAGAAAAATAGCTTAATTGAAACAATACACATTCTTTAATTTAGGAAAAATTGTTATTTTGTCGAGCCAAATTTGTTACAGGTCAAGCGGTTTCCTGAGTTGTCTCAACAAGTTAGGAGCAGCGGCTAAAATTTTATTATTTTATACTTTTAATCTCTTTCATATCTATGCGCCATCTAAAAATGTTGAACTTAGGCTTGGTTTGAAAACTGTACTTCTTTTCTTACACTTCAATTACAATGGTTTACGCTTTTCTGAGGAACATTTGAGTTCCTAAAACAAGAACAAATTTTTAAAAACTTTTTTTTGGGTAGTTTTCAAAGCTTATCCTGCATTTTGAAAATGCCCTGATAGGAGGATAATAAAATGAAACTCATGGATGGAAGTAAAATTGTTAAGCTTAATTTTTAAATTAAAAAGTTAAATAATTATTAGACATAACCTTAACCATTGAAAACTCGAGATCATCAAGTATAACTAATTAGATAATGGCAGAAGTTAAAGATTTTTTTTTATTTTTAACTTCATTTAATTATGAAAATAACAAGGGTTGGACTAGAGGTCACCACAAGTCATGTAAATGATAAAAGGTTTAAATGAAATGAGTTTAAGCCATGGTGTCCTCCTATTTAGGATTTATATGTTTTGAATTACCTTGACATGAGGCATGAGAATAGTCAATGTTTGACCAGAGACACTCGTGGATATAAAAAAAAATTAGCTGAATAGTACAATCTAATACAAGATGATAAAGTACCGACAAAAAGGAAAGAACAACCTAGTGGCCTAATACAAAGGAGAAATGACTTGCAATATTATGTACGGGAGTTAGAAAAATTAGTTGATAAACGGAAAGATCCTACAAATCTGAAGATAGAAAGTATGGTAAGGGAGAAAGGAGATGGAGTTTTAATTGTGAACCAATCAACGTCGACACCCTGTTCTGTTCACATGCTCAACTTTTTGAGTATTTTGATTAATTTGTGTGTGCATTTTTGTTAGATGATTCAATCATTTGCCTTACGTTTGTCATATTCCTATTGTTAACCTACTTTTTCATTTAGGGTGATGTAGAATCCATTGCATCCAAGAATCCCAAAGAACTTACTGGACTTCTTGAGCAGATCTCGGGATCTGATGATCTCAAGAGAGAATTTGAGGAGTATGAAGAGAAGAAAGCCAAAGCTGAAGAAAATTCAGCGCTTGTATATCAGAAGAAAAAGACTATTGTGATGGAAAGAAAACAGAAGAAAGAGCAAAAGGAAGAAGCAGAAAAACATCTCCGCTTGCAAGGTCAACTGGTATGCAACCTGACAATTCTCTGTACATTGAGCATGCTACAATAATTCATGCATTGACAAGTGTCAAGTGTTCAGATATTCAATGTCTGTCCAGCTAAGTTTTTTTTTTTTTTTTTTTTTTCCTTGCATGAAAATAACATCTTTCTTATTCTCTTATATAATATCTTAAAAACTTTAGGAGTTTGTGGGACTTTTTTCAAATTATTGAAATTTTTAATATTTTCTTTCCATTTTTCTTCTTTTTTCCCCATCTGCAGAGATCTTTGAAGAAAGATCACTTCTTGTGGCAATTATTTGTAATAGAAAAGGATGTTGTAAAACTCAACGAGGAACTTGAAGCTGAAAGAAGAAATCGTGATGATGTCATGCAACAAATTGATGGTTTTGAACACGAAGCTTTGAAAAAGAGGAAAGAACAAGCTAAGTACTTGAAAGAAATTGGTAACTGCGAGAAGAGAATTGCAGAGAGAAGTAATAAGCTTGATAAGAATGTAAGTACGTTAGCTTCCTTTTGTTGAATTCATTTCAAGACATCTGAAAATAAATCATCTCGAAGTGCATGTTTGACGCTTAGAGTTTTGGCTTCTGAGGAACTGGTGTGTAGGACAGTATAAATTGTACTTCTGTTGCAGATGTGGACCCTTTTATTACTCGATGCTTAATATTGTTGAGGATTAATACTTTTAAGGGTCTGCGATCATTAATTATATGCATAACATGTGTGCTAGGTTATTAAACAAACATTTTTTTACTTTTTAAATTTTATTGCCATGCTTTGCAGCAACCTGAGCTTCTGAAATTGAAAGAAGAAACATCTCGAATAAATTCAAAAATCAAGAGAAGTCGAAAAGAACTTGATAAGAAAATAGAACAAAGGAGAAAACATGCTCAATATATAAAGGAGTTACAAAAGGGCATTCAGGATCTCAATGCAAAGCTTGATGATTTACATGAAAAAGGCCGAGACAGTGGTGAAAAACTGAAGTTAGATGACCAAGAGCTGAGGGAATATTGTCGAATGTAAGTCTTTATTTATTATTTATTGTTTGATAGAAATTTCTTATATGTTAATACCATTTCCTTACATTAAATGGGGGATCAAACCAAACCGAAAAACCAACATCAGTTGGTTGATCTAAAGAGACTTTTGGTCGGTGTTGGGTTTTTATAAAATAAAAAACTGAAGTTTGGTTGGTGGTAGTGTACGAAGAGCACAATTTCAACTGATTGGGACCAAATAGTTGGTTCTTGGCATCGGTTTTGGGCTTTTTGTTGTTTTTTCATTTGGTGGTTGCTGTTTTGACCTATTTTTTCCCTCCCTTTTGGGGTAGTGTTTCCTTGAACTTTTTGTTTCTTTTCATCTATTAATGAAAACTTGTTTTTTTGTTCAAAAAGAATATTGCTTTAGTGGATCTTTCCCTAAGAATTGGTCTCTCTACTTGATCATGCATGAGATATTGCAACTCACACTCTGCTTGATTGATTCTTGGTTACGGAGGGTTTGATGATCCATGGTGATGTTATTTCGAAGACATAAATTTTCTTTTAGGGGAAGGGATCTGTTACATTTCCAGTGATGATATACATAATGCCTGCCATTTTTGCGATGCTACTTTGAGTACATTGTTTTTTACTTCTGCAGCTATGTACTTAATGCCTGACATTTTGGCTGATTTTCCTTGTCAACTATTCTTGTTTGTCTCTTCTTAATGAAAGAGTAAGGAAGAAGGGTTCTTGGATGTGCTACGTGTGTCTAAGTAAAAAAGCCCTTGGATCACATATTCATTTACTGTTCTTTTGTCCTTAGAGGATGGTCCCTTCATTTTTATCATTTTGTTCTTAGGATTTGTCTACTTGATTTCGTGAATGATTGGCTTTTGGAGGTCTTGACGGGTGGGAATTTCTAATTCGTCGCTAAGATCTTTTGGAAGGAAAGAAATTGTAGAACATTTGAAGACAGGGAGGCCCTTTTTTTTATTCTTTTTGTAGTAATGTAACCACGAGAATTTCTTTTGTAACTACACTTTGTCCTTAGCCTTTTTTGATAGAAGGCTCTCAGTGAGGGTTTTCTAAACCCTTTGCCCTTAGGCCGTTCGCCCCTTCTTTATAATATCTTTGTTTCTCATAAAAATTTTGAGACAGTATTATATTGATGTTTGGCATATTTTTCTTAAAAATCAGCATTTGGCTTTCCTGATGTGCTGCATGGTGCCTATTGGTTTCTTGATGTTGCAGCAAGGAGGAAGCTGGGATGAAGACAGCAAAACTAAGAGATGAAAAGGAGGTCTTAGATAGGCAACAACATGCCGATATTGAAGCTCAGAAGAACTTGGAAGAAAACCTTCAACAATTGCATAACAGGGAGAATGAATTGGAGTCACAAGAGGAGCAGATGCGAACAAGACTTAGGAAGATTCTTGATAGTTCAGCTAGATATAAGGATGATCTTGCTGATCTGAAAAAGGATTTGCATACCATGAAAGATAAGCATCGAGATGCCAGGTTAAGTATTTATAGTATTGCTCTTGTACTGATGATGAATTCTGTTATAGTATTCTCAGATTCATGTCACTAGTTAGTTATATTGCCTTCTATTGCATGCTTTGAAGGTTGTCATTTGTTACATGCATATTTCTGTTAGCATAGTCTGATTGAATGTCACACAAAAAATATCTTATGTTAATATTTAATTTTTAACTTAATCCAGGAATAAATATGAAAACCTAAAGTCAAAAATTGGAGAAGTTGAAAACCAACTGCGTGAATTGAAAGCTGATAGATATGAAAATGAAAGAGATGCTAAATTATCTCAAGCTGTTGAAACTTTGAAACGGCTGTTTCAAGGAGTTCATGGTCGCATGACTGATCTTTGTCGTCCAACACAGAAGAAGTACAACCTGGCTGTTACTGTTGCAATGGGTAAGTTTATGGATGCAGTGGTTGTTGAGGATGAACATACAGGAAAAGAATGTATTAAGGTACATATTCCAGCCCTTCTCTATTTTTCCCCTAGTATAAACATAGTAACCCTTGCAGTTTTTTTTTTTTTTTTAACAAAAAAAACTTCTCATTGATATAATGATAAGGAATAAACGTTCAAGGATTCAAACATCCTAAGAGAGTGAAAAAGGAAAGAATACAAAAACGATTACAACCAAAATAGATATTACCCATGATATTTAAAAAAAAAAACTATAATTTTCCTTGAAGGCTTCAATGGTGGTAACAATTATTTTGTTCCAATCTCATCTTCTGTTCGTATATGATATTATCCTTTTATGCTCTGGTAGAGAAGAGACAATTGCCAATCTAAATAACTTCCTGGCTTTCTTTGAGACCATTTATAGGCTGAAGATTAACAAGGGCAAGTGCCAGCTCTTGGGTATGAACTACGATTTTGATAAGCTAAGCTGATGGGCCTCCATGGCTGGTTGCAAGGTTGGATTGTTCCTTTCTCGTAGATCTTCCTTTAGGTCATAATCCAAGAACTTGTTGTTTGGGACCCTATTGTGAGTAAGGTCAAGAAGACACTTTTGTCCTAAAAAAGAAGCTTCTTCTCGAAAGGAAGCAAATTTACTTTCATTTAGTCAGTTTTGAGTGGGATTCCTACGTATTTTTTATTTGTTTTCAAAATTCCAGTGACAGTAAGAAAGTCTTTGGAGAAGCTTTGGAGGGAATTCCTTTGGGAGGGAGTTGACGAAAGAAAAGGGGCACACTTAGTCAATTGGGAGGTGGTTACTAAGCCAGGAGACTTTGGGGGATTGAAGATTGGTAACTTGAGATCCCATAACGAGACTCTGTTAGATAAATGGCTTTGGCAGTTTCATCACGAGGCAAAATCCTTATGACATAGAGTCATTGTGAACAAATTCGAGTCAGCCCTTTCTGAATGCTCTCAAATGGGTTTAAAGGAACTTGGCTTGAGAGGTCTTCGAGTGATGTTTGGTCCTTCGTAATGTTTCATGTTTCTCTTTGGGCATTCGTGACAAAGTTATATTTGCAATTATCCTTTGAGTCTTATTTTTCTTGATTTGAGCCATTTATTAGTTTTGACTCTTTTTTTGTGGACTTTATTTTTGTATGTTCTTGTATTCTTTCATTTTTTTTCCTCAATGAAAGTTTGGTTGTTCATAAAAGGAAACAAAATGTTAAATACAAAATGTTGATCAAGGTATAGGAAATAGGATGTTGAAAAGTTCTAATTGATAAGTTTTCGAAAATAGAATAAAAATCTTCATGTCCTTGAAAATCTTTGGTGTCGCCTTTTCATGCCTGCGCTTTTTTTATCAAATTTGATTTACCTTTATCAGTTTTGATACAAGTGTATGGGTTACTTTATATGTAAATGCAATACTTTTCCTGACTTTCCTGCAGTATTTGAAAGAACAAAGGCTTCCTCCTCAGACATTCATACCTCTTCAGTCTGTTCGTGTAAAGCCCGTTATTGAGAGATTACGTGCTTTAGGTGGCAGTGCGAAGCTGGTGTTTGATGTTATCCAATATCCTTCTATGATTCTATTACTTGATCATTGGGGAGAACTACTTGTTGCTTTCCTGCATTATAGCCTCCTTCCATGTTCTGGTTTATGTTTGGAAACAATTTTTTCACAAAGGTCTGGGTATGTAGCTATGCATTAAGTGTATTAAATTAAACATATACGATGTTACATAAAATATTTGAAATAAGGAGGAAATAATCTTTACCTTGGTACATAGCTTAATTTTAACCTAAACGGGGAGAATCATTCTTACTTCAAACTTTCATTTCTTCAAATTTTAACTTTAAACCCCGTTGCTTCTCTTTCCTCTGTCTGTACCAACGTTCAGATATGTGGTTGTAATCTGTGGCTTCAGTTTTGCTTATTTTGGGAGAGTGTTCTTATAGTATTTTGGAGCTTTTGTTTTACTTTTGCTTTTTAAGACTCTTATGTTGTAAAGAAGAGGAGGGACATTTGTATCTAGATGCCTTGCCCTTTCCAGGGCCTTTTCTAGCTCTCTTTTCCATCTTCTGTGTATTTCCTCACCCTCTCTGTCACCCATTTTCCTTTTTCTGAAAGGTTTAGATTTCCAAGAAGATAAGGTTCTTTGTCTGGTAGGTCTTGCATGACAAAGTTAATACTTAAAATTCGGTGTAGAGCCTTACTAATGTTTCCTTTGCAGAGGTGCATTGGAAAACGTTGACCATATTCTTTGAAGTTACTGGTTCCTCCTTTTGAAAGCTTTTGGAGTCTCTTTGGCGTGGAATAGGAGTTTCAGGGCTACGATAGAGAAGGTTTTGCTGTATCCACGGTGAAGGGAAAAATTCCTTGGCAGACTTGTTTCTTCATCGTTTGTTTGGAGGATTTGGACCGGGAGGAATCATAGAATTTAGAGAGGTTAAGAGATCTGGGGGGGGAGTTGTTAGAGATTATTTATTTTTATGTCTTTTGATAATGTAATTTTCAGTTACTTGGATATTTTCATTCCTTCATCTTGTAAAGGAGCCGCCATTGCAGATAGCTATAATATGGAGCATCAAAGTTGGGAATTGGCATTAGAAGAGGCACTTTTGACAGAGAGGTAGAAACCTTGTTAGCTCTTCTTCAAAAGCTTGATTCAGTACAGCTAAGTGAAGGAAGACGAGGCTCTTTAGTTGTTAGGAAAAATAGGCTCTATCTCATCTAAGTCTGTTAGACCATTTTTTTCTTCACTATCCTTTTGCGTTCAGATGGTGGCATTTTGTGCCCGGTTTTGGTTCAGGAAAGGGGTGTATAAAAAGAACATGGGTTTGGAGCTATCTTCAAGTTGGGGCCTCAAAGGGATGGCACAGTTTTTATGGAATTGTGTGCTTAGAAAGGAACTAAAGGTCCCTTCAGGATAAAATTTCTTCCTTTGATTTTTTTGTGTAGTCATATAACAAACCATACTAAATTTGTTTGTCCCTACAGCCTTTTAATTATGACAGATTGGAATGCATGATAAAAGAAAGGTGATAAACTCCTAAATTTGATTCTCTGTGGTAAGTGTATGGGTAAAGAACTTTAGGGGTTAAAAACTGGATTCTTCCCTTGAAATAATTCTTAATGCATGGTTTAATTTTTTTTCATTTTTAAGAATTGGAGATCCATTATCTGATGTTTGATTTTTTCTCATTTTTTTTTATCATATTTGGTTAATTCTAAACTGCTAGTGGGTAATAGCCTAATAGGCGAGAAGATATATGAATTTGTATGCTTAACAATCACACTTTTAATCCGGCGTTGGAGAAGGCAATTATATTTGCTGTGGGAAATACTCTAGTTTGCGACGACCTTGATGAAGCCAAGGCTCTGAGCTGGAGTGGAGAAAGGCATAAAGGTAACATTTAGTCAGTTTTAAAATATTTTTTTGTAGCTCCGTCAGTTTATCTTATGGCTACTTTGTTTATGATTGAACTAGTTGTAACTGTTGATGGTATTCTGCTTACTAAATCTGGCACAATGACTGGGGGTACTAGTGGTGGCATGGAAGCAAGGTCAAACAAATGGGATGATAAGAAGATTGAAGGTACTCAATCCATTCATTGATTAATGTTGGAACTTTACCATTTATTGTTGCTGTATTTTAGGGCTGAAGAAAAAGAAAGAACAGTATGAATCAGAGCTAGATGAACTTGGATCAATCAGAGAGATGCAACTAAAGGAATCTGAAGCATCTGGGAGGATTAGTGGACTTGAGAAAAAGATTCAGTATGCGGAGATTGAGAAGGTGATTACCTGAAAAAAATTCCTATCATATATTGCACTTTCATATGGATAACAGTATGCTTCTTTCTATCAAAAAATGATTACAAAAAAAAAAAAACACCTTCATTGACTAGCAAGGGTGTTAAGGACCAAAAGAGAGAGAAATCAAATGATCATAATGCAGAAATGAATGTGATATTGATTATGAGATATTATTGCAGCGAAGTATTGAAGACAAGCTTACGAACTTGAGGCAAGAAAAAGAAATTATTAAAGAAGAAATTGATCGAATAAGTCCTGAACTTCAGAAGGTAATACTGTGACCACATGCTAACCTGTTTTTTTTTTCTTTACACATTTATTTTATTATTCAAAGTGTAATGTTATATTATTTCTATTGTAGTTAAAAAATGGGATTGATAAAAGAAACACAGAAATTAGGAAGTTGGAGAGGAGGATCAATGAAATTGTTGATCGGATATATCGAGACTTCAGCAAATCTGTTGGGGTGGCAAACATACGAGAATATGAAGAAAATCAACTCCAAGCAGTGCAGCATATGGCTGATGAACGTATTAGCTTGAGTAGTCAGCTATCAAAATTGAAATGCCAGTAGGTTCCCCTCCTTTTTACTCTTGTCCTACCATGCTTAGTGTACTTACAGTTCTATGCTGAAGAAAATAAAATACATGCACAATTGCCTTGTTCCTTATACATTGCGAGTGTGTAAAATGAGACTCATCTCTTAGGTGCAAAATTGTTTTGGGGATTCAAAATTTTTCATTTTAGGACATCGTTATTTTAGGGGGAAAAAAGTATGGTTTAAAACCAATTGGTTGAATGCTGAGTAAGACAGGGTGTTGCACTTCTTGATGATCACATAGCTTATGTGCGGCAATCTCCTTAGAAAGATAGGGTGTTGCACTTTTTGTCAATACATTTATTGCAAGAGAATACCTTGTATCAAGTTAAGTTATTTTTTGTATATTTGATCAAGCAGTATAATGGGTCAACTGAGCTAACCTTACATTCGTTGAAATATCCCATCTTTTCCTTAGCTCAAATTAGGAAACAAGTATTACAAATTTTTTTGACAAGGTTATAATGGTGGATTTAGCTCTAGGAGAAAATTTCCGACTTACACATCCCCTGAACCTTTGTTTCCATTCCATCATTCTCAGTTTTGTGAAAGTGGTGGACACATCAAAGGATTTCCTTTTGAACTTTCTTTTGGTTGACTGGAATCTAATCTTTTTGCTGGCAAAATATATGTTTTCAACTGAACCTAAGTTCTACTGTTGTACATAAATGAATAGTTCGTCAGCTTCCAATCATCATCAACTAACTGTCCATGCTAATAGAACATATTCTTTTCCTGACATGTAACTCAGGTTGGAGTATGAACAGAATCGGGACATGGAATCACAAATTAAAGAACTGGAATCTTCTTTGAGTTCGTTAGAGAATGCTTTAAGAAAGATTCAAAACAAAGAGGCTGATGCCAAATCAACCGCTGAAAATGCCAATAATGATATTGATCGCTTGAAGGAGGAATTGGCTGGTAAGGTCTTGTTGCACAATAATCTCTTATCAATACTGTAAATTTTTTAATTCTTGTTTTATTAAAAATATATTAAGCTCATTGCAAACTAGACCTACTTTCTGAATTTTTCTTCTTTTTTTTTTTTTTCACACGGGCTTACTGTATCAAAATTTCCCTAGTTAATCTCTGGACTAGAACAGATCTTGCATATATTATAAGAGATTTAATTTTTATTTGTTTCTTTTTTATTTTTGGTCTGGATCTACAGTTGGATAAGGTACTTCTATTCATTTCTTACCAAATATTACAGCTCAGAAGGCTCTACATTTTCTATATGAACATAATTTGTTGTTCTTTGTTGCTTCCATAGTTAAATAATTCATTCTCTTTGCACTTAGCAGAGTGGAAATCCAGGTTGGAAGTGTGTGAGAAGGATATGCAGGAATGGAAGAAGAAAACATCCGCTGCTACGACTAGCATATCAAAATTGAATCGTCAGATTAATTCTAAGGTTCTTTTCACTGGATTTTGATATGTGAAGTGAAGTTTTGACACTGGCATGCACATAACATTTATCGGGCACCTGAGCATTTTTTGTGCTTTTTTGCTCTTGATTACTTACATAAACATCAAATTTGAATAAACTGTGATGGATATCCACCATATTTTCCTTCCAGGAGTCGAGTATTGAACAGCTGATCACACAGAAGCAGGAAATAGTGGAAAAATGTGAATTAGAAAATATTGACCTCCCCACTATCTCAGACCCCATGGAAACTGAATCCTTGACTCCTGGACCAGTTTTTGATTTTAGCCAGCTGAATAGATCCTATCAACAGGATAAGAGATCATCTGATAGAGAGAAACGTGAGCTGGAGTTCAAACATAAGATAGATTCCTTGGTATCAGAAATTGACAGAACTGCACCAAATTTGAAAGCACTTGATCAATATGAAGCTTTGAAAGAAAAGGAAAGAGTAATATCTGAGGAGTTTGAAGCCGCTAGGAAAGAGGAGAAAGAGGTGGCTGACAAATTCAATTCTATTAAGCAAAAAAGGTACTCTTTATTAATTGCATCTCTGAGTCCACAAGTTAACATTGAGAAGCATATCCTTAACTCTATTGACTTGTAGTCATTTCTTCAACAAAACTTCATTATTATGTTTATATCTGAATTTATTTATTCTGAGACATCTGAGTACTTGGATGTCGTACTCCAACAAAATATTGGTTATTTAGTTGCTAATATGGTCCTACCTAAATGTCCGGTTATAAGTCTACGAGAAATCTTGATTCATTAAGCTTTCTGATGCTTCTATTGCTGCATTAATTTGCTGTTCGTATTATGCTAAGTTTGTCTTGACAACTGCAGGTATGAGTTGTTTATGGATGCTTTCAACCATATTTCTGGAAATATCGATAAGATTTACAAGCAATTGACAAAAAGTAACACACATCCCTTGGGTGGAACGGCATATTTGAACTTGGAAAATGAGGATGAACCATTTTTACATGGTATCAAGTATACTGCTATGCCACCAACAAAGCGGTTTCGTGACATGGAACAGTTGTCTGGTGGAGAAAAGACTGTGGCAGCATTGGCGTTGCTTTTTTCCATTCATAGGTATGATGATGTAGATGCTTGATCTTACATTTTGGAGTCTTCATTGTGGATGATTTTATTGCTTATGACTTGTGAGTTTATGACTCTAATTCCTTACCAATGTCCTTGGGTTGAGCCAATAGGATAAGGTGGTGGATATTATTCGTTAAACTACGTCAAGTATCTGTTATAGAGTATCTTGCAGCTACTTATTATATTTTCTGGGAAGCCACAGATTATTGTCAGCTGATGGCTGTTGTTCACATTGTCCAATGTCTCAGTTTTAGGCCTTCGCCCTTTTTCATATTGGATGAAGTGGATGCTGCCTTAGACAACTTGAACGTTGCGAAGGTTGCTGGTTTCATTCGTTCGAAGTCATGTGAAGGTGCCAGAATGAGCCAGGACACGGATGGAAGCAGTGGTTTTCAAAGTATTGTTATATCACTGAAGGATAGCTTTTATGACAAAGCTGAAGCTTTAGTAGGGGTTTACCGTGATTGCGAAAGAAGGTAAGCTTATAAAACATATTTCATGCACAAATGTTTATGAATGATTGATACGCAAAATTTTGGCCATCATCTGTTACATTTTTGTGTCTGACCTATATCTCTTGTTTCCCTGGAAGAATGGCCAATATGTCATAACAATAATACACTTGTATTTGACAGCTGCTCGAGAACGTTGACCTTCGACCTAACCAAATATCGGGAATCATAGAAGCGTAGTTTGACAAGTTGAAATCTGTAGAATGCCAAGAAATGTACACTACACTGTTGTAGAGCTTCTTCAATCCCATGCTTGAGAACTGAGGTAGGATTATCACTGATGGAATGATGCCTTACAATTAGAAAATACTATTAAGTGTTTCCTGTAATTTATAATATGTTTCTCCTTAGGTTTTGTAAATATTCTCAGTAAGGAGGCTAACTCCCATGCTTGTTAGTTCTTTTGTTTACCCAAAGCATATATTTGTTTAGTAATTAACAAACACTTCCAGTGTCTTAGAAATGGGTTTTAAAGAGTAGTTTTAGCATCCTTCAATTTGAATTAGGATCTAAATTAATCCAAGGATACAAGCAAATGGTTAATAAGATTCCATTATCTCAAGAGGGTAATAAACATTTGTGCCTCAATAGTGAATATGAGGGAGAGAGAGAGTTTATATGTACAATAGATGATCCTAGTCGAAATCGTGTTCATCTCAATTGGAAATCAAGGGAATTTATCATAATGTTCAAGGATTATGAAGAGCAGCCAATCGCTTTTCGAGCTCCTCGATACTTGAACTGCAAAATATTAGCAACAAAATAGCCATTATTTGAAAGGAAGAACCAAAAAAACGTATGATTATTCCATTTCCATGGTCCTTTCATGGTCTAATTGCTCATGGTCTTAATTCAGCTACTACCTTTATGCAACCAAAGCATGATCTCACAAGTAATTTAAATCAGAAAACTGAAAAGAGGATCAAAAGCTTATTCTATTTCAAATTATAACCAATAAATTTTCTTTTGATTCATGTAAGAAGATGAATATTCATGGGAAATGTATACACTACATACCTACTAACACCCTCAGTATTCTTTGATGCAATTCTTCCTTTTGGGGCTGTTGAAAGCTGAATCAAATACATACACATGATCCAATCAGTTCTAGTATATGCAATCCAGTTGACAAGACTTTAAAAAGATGTAAAACCAATTTTAACATACCTGTGAGGCAATATCAACGCCGATTTCATCGAGCACCTGTCGAGCAGAAGGAAGCAGGGGTCACAGATTGTTCAAGTAAGGTTGGGGGGGGGGGGNGGGGGGGGGGGGGGGGGTAGCGCCTATTGCGTTCAATTATTATTTGAGCAAATCATAGGTCATCAAATCTGATATCTAAAAGAAGATTGAGGTCCTAAAATTTAGCACAGCTAGTATCACATAAGTTTCATGGAGAAATGTTAACAATGGTTGATACTTGGACCTCTGAAACTCGGGCTTATGACTTTAAACTCGATGAACACAATCAAAAAGCAATAGGTACAGGCCAGAGTAGCAAATTAGTGGCTATTACAAGAAACAATTTTAAGCTAACTTTTTTACTACAACTGGAGTAAAGAAAGGAGGAAATAAATGAAGGCAGCTAAAGGAGCTTACTTGATTCGTTAGATCTTCAGTTTCTTCTTCTGCCTCATCATCATCCAGGGCATCATCTATAGCATCTGAAATCATCTCCGTCTGCCACCAACGAAGACCGTAAGCATCCAGAAATGTTGAAACATTATCCCGCAGTGACAGAAATACAATTTTTTTATTTATCAAAACTGAGGTTATGAAGTAAGATTCCTATTGCATTTTGATTGATATTTCTTGTGAGATCCCACGTCGATTGGAGAAGGGAACGAAGCATTAAGAATGTGAAAACCTCTTCCTAGCAGACGCATTTTAAAACCGTGAGGCTGATGGCAATACGTAACAGGCCAAAGTAGACAATATCTACTAGCGGTGGGCTTGGAGTGTTACCAATTATATCACAGCCAGACACAAGGCGGTGTGCCAGCAAGGACATTGAACCACCAAGGGGGTGAATTGTGAGATCCCACATCGGTTGGAGAGGGAAACGAAGCATTCTTTATAAGGCTGTGGAAACCTCTCCCTAACAGACGCGTTTTAAAAATCTTGAGGGGAAGCCCGAAAGGGAAAGCCTAAAGAGGACAATATCTATTAGCGGTGAGCTTGGGCTGTTACAAATTCTGATGCACCAAGTATAGTAAGTACGTTCATTTCAACCGAAAAGGAAGGAAAAAAGGGTAAGCGTATAACAACAGGGAGGCTTAGATGTTACATAAACAAAGCTAGCAAATTCAAGAGCTTTTCTTCCTGTAAGAATATATGGAAGAATATAGGTTAAAGTAGAATCTTACAGTCATATCCATCTGTGCAGACTGCTTCTGAAATTCTCTAATGACCTTTGCTTGCTTCACGGGATTCATTTGCTACAGATGAACATGGTAAAAGTTATGCACAAAATTTAAAAACAACATAAAACTTTAAGCTCTCACAGAATATGAATTGGGTATATAATATTACAGCTTTTTGTTTTTAAAAAGTGCGTCGGACACATGATTGAGTATAAAATAATCGAAAACAACAGAAAGAGATACGGGTGAACGATAATCATTATGCTTCGAAAGCATGGCTACTATTCTGTTCATTAATCACAGCAATTTCATATATGTAAGGGATGATCGATATCCAAATTTACTTACCTTATTCATAGCTGACATTGCTGTACTGGCACTCTTCATGCCAGCGGCAACAGAAGTCTGAGCATGCATTGCCTGTAAAATGTGAGGAGATGCTATTAATAATAGATTATGTGCTACACTTGTGAGATCCCACGTCGGTTGGAGAAGAAAACGAAACATTCTTTACAAGGGTGTGGAAATCTCTCCCTAGCAGACGCGGTTTAGAAACCTTGAGGAGAAGCCCGAAAGGAAAAGTCCAAAGAGGACAATATCTGCTAGAGGTGAGCTTGGGCTGTTACGAATGGTATCAGAGCCAAGTTCTAAGGAATGTGCCAACGAGGAGATTGAGCTCCGAAGGGGGGTGGACATGAGACGGTTTGCTAGCGAGAATGCTAGGCCCCAAAGGGAGGTGGATTGTCAGATCCCACATTGGTTGGAGAGGAGAATGAAATATTCTTTACAGGGGTGTGGAAACCTTTCCCTAGCAAACACGTTTCAAAAACCTTGAGGGGAAACTCGAAAGGGAATGCCCAAAGAGGACAATATTTTCTAGCGGTGGGCTTGGGTTATTACAAATGATATAAGAGCCAAGTTTCGAACGATGTGTCAACGAGGAGGCTGAGCCCCGAAGGGGGTGGACACGAGGCGATGTACCGGCGAGGACGCTGGACTCCGAAGGGGGTGGATTGTGAGATCCCACATCAGTTGGAGAGGAGAACGAAATATTCTTTACAAGGGTGTGGAAACATCTCCCTAAAAGAGACGTTTTAAAAACCTTGAGGGGAAACCCAATAGGGAATGCCCAAAGAGGACAATATCTACTAGCAGTGGGCTTGAGCTGTTACAAATGATATCAGAGCCAGGTTCCGAGCGATGTGCTAAGGAGGAGGCTAAGCCCTGAAGGGGGTGGACACGAGGTGGTGTGTCAGCGAGGACGTTGGCCCCGACGGGGGGTGGATTGTGAGATCCCACATCGGTTGAAGAGGAGAACGAAGCATTCTTTACCAGGGTATAGAAACCTTTCCCTAGCCGACGCGTTTTAAAAACCTTGAGGGAAAATCCGAAAGGGAAAGCCCAAAGAGGACGATATCTGCCAACGGTGGGCTTGGATTGTTATAACACTAAAGAGAAGATCATACATCATAATGCAAAAATACTCAACCAAGTCAGAAGAGAAGAATTAGGCACTTGACTTCACCTGTGTGTGAGTTGCTATGCCTCTCATTTGAGCTCGACTACCTTGTAATTTTGCTATTTGTTGCCTGAGCCTAACTAACTGCCGAGCAAGAATCTTTGTCGCTGCCTGAAGAATCGAATAGATGATGATAAACATAATTAATGCTCGACCCGAGAAGAAGAACTTTTCAAAAAGAATCAACCCTCCATAGGACTAGGACCGATACAATCTGGTCGAGAATGTGAAATGTACCTCGTTTCCTGTTTTGGCAGTTCTCTTTATCTCAGCGACCAGCTTCTTTTCCTGATAAGATTATAAGCCAAATCACAGTTAAAACACAGAGTATTTAGATTAAACCCATGTTTAGAAGCTCTTCACGTACTTCTAATTGCAATGCCCCAATTTCCTTCTCTATACCTGAGAAAAAGTGGCAAAAAGATGAGACCACTCAGTGATATCTCAAAGAAAAGAGAAAAAAACAATTATTATAGTATGAAAATGAAATAAAAACATCTAAGGAAGTGACACTTTAAAAAAAATAGTATAAGGAATTAAACAACGTAGTTACGTGCAAAGGAATATCAATTCAAGGTAAGGAAATGGCATTCTTAACTTCAAGAAGTGTCAAGAAACATAACCACAGAATATCATTCTATTCTGAAAACAATTGCAAAATGTAATCCCAAAACATTAGTACCATCTTATCCCAACTCAAAGCCATAGCATTATTGGTATGGCATATTGAGTGTAAGAACCCAAGCTCACCGCTATCCGATATTGTCCTCTTTGAGCTTTCCCTTTCGGGCTTTCCCTCAAGGTTTTTAAAACACGTCTGCTAGGGAGAGGTTTCCACACTCTTATAAAGAATGTTTTGTTCTCCTCCCCAACCGATGTGGGATATCACAATCCACCCCCCTTCGGGGCTTAGTCTCCTCATAGCACATTGCCCGGTGTCTGACTTTGATACCATTTGTAAAAGCCCAAAGCCCACCGCTACAGATATTATCCTCTTTGAGTTTTTCCTTTCGGGCTTCCTCTCAAGGTTTTTAAAACATGTCTACTAGGGAGAGGTTTCTACACCCTTATAAAGAATGTTTCGTTCTCCTCCCAACAGATGTGGGATCTCACAATCCACCCCCCTTCAGGGCTCAGCCTCCTCGCTAGCACATCGCCCGGTGTCTAGCTCTGATACCATTTGTAACGGTCCAAGCCCACCGCTAGCAAATACTGTACTCTTTGGGCTTTCCCTTTCGGACTTCACCTCAAGATTTTTAAAACGCGTCTGCTTGGAGAGGTTTCCACACCCTTATAAAAAATGTTTCGTTCTCCTCCCCAACCAACGTGGGATCTCATAAGCAGACTCCTAAGTTCAAGCCCAAATTTTCTTCTCCTTTTCTCTATGAGGAAAGGGGTTGGCGGTAAGTGGTTCCACGCTAGTACCATTCGCAATCATAAATTACATGCTTCTTTGCTCCATTCAGTCCGAAATAAACATCATCATGAGCATATGAACGAGTTGTAATATACACAAATATGATGAGAAACGTGAATAGATTTAATTACTCGAGACAAAAGCGCAATCATGACTTTGAAACCAGATGAATCCCTCACTAATTAAGTGCACTTATGAAACATCAATAAGATACCTCTCGTAGAGCGCGTCATTTCCCTTTTACTCTCCCGAAGAGCTTCTGTAATCGAAACAAGTTTAATCTCATAAAGAACAACCGAATCAAAGCAACCCAGAACAAAAATATCAAAGCAAAAAGGAGGAACTGAGAGCAATGCAGAAACAGATGAACAAAATTTCCGCTACAAATTTAGGAAAAAGAATCATCAAATGAACGAAATCGATGAAGAAAAACAAACGGCAGCAATTGGGAACGACCTTTGGCGGTAGGTTTCTTCGAAAAGATATTCATGGCGTTCAAAGAACGATCGTGAGCAGAACCAAGATGAAGTTCGACGAATTTCTGCAAAGGAACGCAGGTGGAAGAAGAAAGGGGGAATTCCCGAAGTCAGGGAAGAGTTTCTCTTAGTAATGCGAGAAGCGATGATGCTGAAATTGGATCAAACATAACAAATTCCCGTTGATTTGCGAACCTTCAATAATTGTTGGAATGGAAATTCCCAAACAGTGCCGTCCCAAAGCCGTCAGGTTCTAAGACAAATTAATTTTTTACTTAGCTCAACAAGAGAATCTAAATTGCCCTTTGACCAATGTGTTCAAACCTTTCATAGAAGTATTTTAAAATTATGAGATTGACGGTGATATATAACGGACTAAAGTGGACGATATTTACTGGCGGTGGACTTGAGCCATTACAACATCAATTTGAATATGCTTGAATTTTGAGTTGAACACGTGAATTAAAGGTGAGGGTGATGAGGGAGGTGCTCCCAAATTTTGAGTTGAACACCGGAGTTTGCTTAAGAGAAAATAAGCAACTATAGAAATAGAGAATACAGCCAAACGATTCTCCCTTCACGAACAAAGTACACCATTGTGCTTCTTTTGACAACTCTTCTTGCCTGGAGCCCTCGAACAAAGTACACTATTGAATCTCTCCTTAAATAGTCATATCTACCATCTAGCACAGAATTATCTCTACAACTCTCTTCTCTGGAGCACGTTACTAGTCCAATAGACCTCTACCACAAATCTTCACTATGACTGCATCTTCGAGGCTCACGACATCTTTTGTTTGACACTTGAGTCACCATGACTACACCTTCGATCGAAACTCACAACTTTTTTACTTAAGGGTAGGATGTTTTTCCCGTGGGCATAGTTGCGAGGTGCACAAACAGACTCAAGCGCTCGTTAATGATTAGAACCCTTTTGAATCTACGAGTACAGGATGTCAAATATGGCGAGTTTGAGATTGAATCTTATAGCTTTTAAGCAGTAATGTGGAGGCAAATCAAGCTTTTGAATCTCCCAAATCAGGCAACATGATGGAAATATCAAGCTGCCAGTGAAGTAAGCATGTGATGAAAGTCCCCACTTGATAAGTCTATACAAAAGTGGGCCTTTGTAATCATCTTCTATGCTAACAGAAAGTTGAAGCAAAAACAGCAAATATAAGGGCCCATTACCAAATATTTCTATATTTTTATTTTTATTTTATTATTTCTAATATAAACATATTTATTAATCTCAAAATACTTTTAAAATTTGCTATTTCGAACCAACGGTCAGATCCCACATTGGTTGGAGAAAAGAACGAAACATAAACCTCTCCTTAACAAATGTGCGAGACTGACAACAATATATAACGAGCTAGTGATGAGCTTGTACTTTACAAATTGAATCATAGTCATACACAGGACGGTATGCCAATGGTGTGTCAACATGAGTCGAACATAATTCAATTAATCAAGATCACGTCACCGAACTTTCGATCCATAAGAAAGTGAGTATCATCTAACCTCCGACACTCACTTTCTTTCGAATCGAAAGTTCGGTGACGTGATCTTAGTTAGTTGAATTATGCCCGATACTCACTTTCAACTAACTAAGATCACGTCACCGAACTCTCGATTCGAAAGAAAGTGAGTGTCGGAGGTTAGATATCCGATCGATCTTTCTTTTATATATATATATATTTAGGAGAAAAAGGAGGAATGGGCACGTGAGGTTACTTTTAGATTACAGCGGCCTTACAACTACACATAATGTCAAAATAATTGGTAGTAAGTCCTCTTTATTATAACGCCTTCAAAGCCGATTTGGTAGCTTACAAATCTCCACATCTTAATATTCAAAAAATATAAAATACTTAATAAATTATTAAAATTCATTAAAAAAAACATTTAAATTAACAAGGAATTAAAGTTTTTTTTTTTTTTTTTTTTAGTGTTAAAAAAATAGTTTTATGTTATTAATAAATCGTTTATATATTCAACATTTAAAATTCTAAGACAAAATTGATAAAAAAAAAAAAAAAATTGGAAGTTAAAAAATCAATTTATAATTTAATTAGTAATTTTAAAAGCTCCCAATTGAGTTCTATTAATAGTATTTATTATTATTTGCAATTTTATAATATTAGTTGTAGAATAGCTTTCAAAAATGCTTGTAGAACCTTCGAACCGAATAGATCTCAAAATATTATTACTCAAATAAACAATAAGAATTCGAGATATTAAGATAAATTACCAACTAATAATATTCATGGAATAAAATAAAATATACTATTAATCAAATCATAAATAGAAAAATATTAAAGGATTAAAAATATCTAAGATATATTTCATAACTAATATATTGTCAAAATATTAACTTGAATATCTTGACTCATTCAAACTATAAAATGTTGCACTAAATTCTGACATTTTATTATCTAAGTGTTACGAATTTTTTTATTTGTTTATTAAAATTTTGTTTCCTTAAATTTAAATAGATTTGATCCATCGTGAAAATATCTCGAAAATGTTGGAACTTTTTTTAAAAATGTTTTAAAATATAAGAATATGTATATAGAATAAATTATAAAAAATATATTTTATACTTTCGTATTTGAGAAGATTGTCAAGTAGATAGCGTGGTTATACCACAAAAAATGTGGGAAAATGTTGGAGAATATAATTCGAGAATGTGGGGTACAAATGTGGCATATTTCGAGAATCGATGATCGCCTACATTCGGGAAGTGGGTGATGAAGTCCAACGACATATTTTTCCGCTAACAGATATTATTTGTTTTGGCCCGTTACGTATCGTCGTTAGTTTTATTGTTTTAAAACACGTCTAATAGGTAAAGGTTTTCACTCTTTTATAAAGAATATTTTGTTTAATTGTTCAACCAATGTGGATCTCACAATCCACCCCTTCAAAGTTCAACGTCATCGCTGACACATCGTTTGATACCTAACTCTAATACCAATTTGAAAGTTTTGTTGATATTAATAAGAGTTCGAAGAAGACCGAAACTTTGACCTTCTGAGCCTTCCTTGACAGATTAAAATTCAAGTATTATGGATTAAACTTTGAAATTGGACTAAATTATTTAAACACTATTTGATTACTTAAATTAAAAAAAAAAAAAGAAATAAAAGAAATTTTAAAAAAGAAACGAGAAACGACGGTTGCGTGATTAAGTCAAATTTCTCTTTCGGTGAGAAAGCACACAAACTTTGCCGGTTTTCCTAAATGACGAAACTACCCTTCTTTGGAATAAAATTTGAATTTTTTGCCATCGACACGTGTCGGCTTCATGTTTCCTTTCTTACCGAGTTTCTCGGACTTGAACCAATCACTTTCTAGCTATCAATTTTGCCCCGTATTGTACGCTCCACGTTAGGGTTAATTTTGTAATTTCGACATATAATCAATAATAAAAAGGGTTCCAAATAAAAATTTAGGCTTTCTTATTAAATGGAATTAATTTTCTCTTCATTATTCCTTCACACAGTTTTTTTTTCTTAAAACACTCTTAGTAAAATATATTAAACAAAAATAAAATTTAAAAATTATTATCATTATTATTTAATTTTTAAAACATAGAATTAACTCGGTTAAATATTAAATAACAAAAATCAATTAATTATCCTATAGAGCTTGAACGCTTGAAAATGTCATTATAGCAAAACTTTAGTTAAAATTTGAGATATTATTTTTCTAACTAGCGGAGTAATTAAAATGTAAAAATTGAATATTTTTCCATAAATTAATGAATAATTTTATTTGTTTTTTTAAAACATTATAACCGAGGACGTAAAAATTGGGGAGTATAGCCGTTTAGAGGGGCATTTTAGTCACAATAAAAAGAGAAAATTAAAATTAAAATTAAAATGATTTAAAACGACAAGAGCGGCCCCAACTTGTGTACAACGCTCAGTTCTTTCTTTTAATATATATAGAGAGAGAAAGTGAAATGGGGATAGTGGAGTCATTATTTGAATTCTTTCTCTCTCTCTCTCTCTCTCTCTCTCTCTCTCTCTCTCTCTCTCTCTCTCCTAACGATCTTTGAAATTCTGACAGCTTCGTAGCTTTGGCCTACCATCGCCATTCATCTTCTTCCCCACTTTTCCCTTCCCTGATTGCTGAAGCCGAAGCCTGAACGGAAGAAGAGCAAGAACTAGAAGCATCAGCATCTTCCTTGAACCGGAGCCATGTCTGGATATGTTGGCATTCTCGTCTCAGATCCATGGCTCCATAATCAGTTCACTCAAGTCGAGCTTCGGAGTCTGAAGTCTCATGTATGTACTTCCTCTCTTTCTTGTTTTGATTATTTTGAGGGAATTCTGGTGGCTTTTGGTTTGATGTGAAAAGCACTCTGTCGCATTATTCTTGATTCGTTTCTGGTGTATGTTTTGGCTGTTTTGGTGTTGAAACCGCTGGTTCTTAGTGTTTTTGGTTTGGATCTGATTGGATTTTGTAGTATATGAGTATGAAAAGAGAGAGCGGCAGGCTTACCCTTGGAGACTTGGCTTCCAAAATGTCGAGGCTTAAAGTTGTCGGAGAGAATCTTACGGAGCAAGAGAGAGCTTCCTTCATACAAGATTTGTATCAGAATCAGGATGATGAAGTCGATTACGAATTCTTCCTTAAAGTACGTTGTGTTTGTCTTCTTTATCTCTCTCTTCTGCTTTTCTTTGTTCATCTTTGATAGATACAGAGCCTCTGTCAGATGATGTTCATGTTCAATCTATCTCAATTTTCTTTTCCGACGAGAACGTCGAAAGGAAAAAAACTGAAGTTCGGATGTATTACTTGATGATTATCTTTAACGAACATGACAGATTTATCTGAAATTGCAAGCTCATGCAAGTGCTAGAACCGGAAGTACTGGTGCGAAAAATTCATCGGCATTTCTCAAGGCTGCCACCACTACTTTGCTTCACACAATTAGCGAATCGGAGAAAGCATCTTACGTCGCACATATCAACAATTACCTTTCAGAAGATAAATTTCTTAAGAGATACCTCCCCATAGACCCTTCCACGAACAATCTATTCGATATTGCGAAGGACGGAGTTCTTCTCTGGTAAGTCGTCATTAATATGTTTTATAATCGCCTTTATTCTTAATTGATTTGGATTCGATTTCAACAACGATTTCTGTTATTGGTGGTTACAGTAAACTAATCAATGTGGCGGTTCCTGGAACTATTGATGATCGTGCAATCAATACAAAGGCTGTGCTCAATCCTTGGGAAAGAAATGAAAACCATACACTTTGCCTCAACTCTGCAAAGGCCATTGGATGCACTGTAGTAAATATTGGAACACAGGATTTTATTGAAGCGAGGGTATGAATATTTCTCTTAGCTATCAAAATAGAGTCTAGAAGTTGATTCTTATACCTTCCATTTGAAGTATTACTTTCTTTCATCTACTAAACCTTCTTTACCATTCAACTTTGGAGTATGTTTGAACTTTTTATTTAAAAGCAAAAAGCACCATAAAGCCTAAGACAGGGCAGGCAAACGAATGTAATCAATATTTAGGAACAAATTGGAAGCAGACAACGTTCCGAGGAAAACAACTTCAATTGCATAGGTTAATTAGAGTTTGCCCATGGTTTAGATGATTGTCAGAGACAAAATAGCGCAATTCTGATTTTAATTTTTCCTTTTCTAGTTAATTTATGAAGTAAAAGCTAAAATTTTCTTTCTATTTTCTCATTTATATAATAACTCATCATGTTCTACAATAATTAAAATGTTGAAGAATGAATTGAAGATCCCTGGAGACTACATTCCTCGAGTTATTTTGAAATAGTATACTGAGTAATCTATGCAACTTTACTGATCAGAATGAGTTGAGTCATCTGTTTTCATTTGCAGCGGCATCTTGTACTTGGACTTATATCTCAGATTATTAAGGTAAAATACTGTTATGATCTTTTGACATAATGTTTTTTTTAGTATATATACATATATATCCTTTTAACATTATCTGGTTTTACACTGCCTTTTACAATTGATTAATTGTAATTACTTTCTACGTTAAAATTGTTGCTAAAGTGTTATGTTTAGATTGATTCACTTGTCCTAATGGTTATTGTACCAGATACAATTATTGGCAGACCTCAACCTCAAAAAGACCCCTCAGTTGGTGGAGTTGGTTGGTGATGGTAAGGTAATGATGGACTTTGAATTACATATAATATGCTTTTTTACAGAATACAAACTTTTAGCAGCAGATTATTTGGAAGACATTTTTGAATTCTCTAACTGCCAGGATGTGGAGGAGTTGATGAGCCTACCTCCAGAAAAGATCTTACTGAGATGGATGAATTTTCAACTTAAGAAAGGAGGATACAACAAGACAGTAACAAACTTCTCTTCTGACATAAAGGTAGAAATGGTGCTAAAATTTGTTTCTAATATTCACTGAACCTATTTTTTCCTCACCAAAATGAAGAAGTTAACTTGGAAATTTATTATTTTCCTTCTATGGATTTCTTTTTTCATTGTTGAACATGTGAGATAATGTCCTGCAGGATGCAGAAGCATATGCTTGCCTTTTAAAAGTTCTTGCACCTGAGCACAGTAATCCGTCAACATTGACAGTAAAAGATCCTTTAGAACGAGCGAAGTTGGTTCTTGAACATGCAGATAAAATGGGTTGCAAAAGATATCTCACAGCTAGAGATATTGTGGAGGGTTCACCTAATTTGAACCTCGCTTTCGTGGCTCATATCTTTCAGCATAGGTGAGAAAGAATCAACTCCTTGAGCAAGCTGCATTGGTTCTTATTTTGTGCAATCCAGTTCTTTGGACTATTTTCTCTGGGTGACAGCTTCTAAATATTTTTATTGTATCCTATATTTTTGTATGACACTAGAGCTTTGCAAGCCCACGAAAAATTGCAAAATTGACATATAAACATGACATGAAAGCCAAACTACTCTGTTTCTTTTTTCCTGCCTATTATCTTTAAATTGTTTATGACATTTACCATACTTTGTAGGAATGGGCTGTCTACGCAGACGAAGCAAATATCTTTTCTAGAGACGATGCCAGATGACGCCCAAGTTTCTAGGGAAGAGAGAGCATTCCGTTTATGGATAAATAGCATGGGGCTTTCAACTTATATCAATAATGTCTTTGAGGATCTTAGAAATGGGTAAAAATTATTTTATCTCTTCCTGCGTTATTTTGTTTTGACTTAAAAGAGGATACAATTTTATTTACTTGATTAATCTTTTAAGTTAGCGTACCAGATCAGAGTAAATCTCTAGATATCATTGATTTTTTAATAATGAAGAAATTTCGTTTTCGAAAATATTGCAACTTCTTCTATTGAAGAATGGGTTATCAAATGGGATCATTATTATGTCTATGGTTACAAACTGATAGATACTATTAACTGTGAATGAAATAATATCTTTCCTTCATTTTTCAGGTGGATTCTTCTTGAGACGCTAGACAAGGTGTCCCCAGGAATTGTTAATTGGAAGATTGCTAATAAGCCTCCGATTAAAATGCCATTTAGAAAAGTAGAAAACTGCAACCAAGTTGTCAAAATAGGGAAGCAATTGAAGTTCTCTCTGGTTAATATTGCTGGAAACGATATTGTGCAAGGGAATAAAAAATTGATACTGGGTAAGCCAGTCAATATTTTCATCTGTTAAGCAGACATTACTACTAAAGATGATTTTCTGTATAGTTTGATATTTGGAATTATTCCATTGGTATATATTGCTCAGGTGAAGATTTCTGGCTTTCTTTTCAGCTTACTTGTGGCAACTGATGAGATACAACATCCTTCAACTTCTAAAAAACTTAAGATTCCACTCCTTTGGAAAGGAAATCACTGATGCTGATATTTTGCAATGGGCCAACAACAAAGTCAGAGGTTCTGGGAGCCAGTGTCACATGATTAGTTTTAAGGTATTGACTTCTTCATGCTCCTTCTCAAAGTGACGTTATATTGCTATCTTTCAATGATCTCAAGTAGTCAGTTTGGTGTTAGTTTGAACTAGTGTGAAGTCCTAACTATTTCTTTAAAAGTGCATATGATCATTGAGTTTTGAAAGACGAAGTATAATTATTTATTGGTCAATCCTATTTTGGTTGGGCTTTCTGCTTTTCTTATTTTACACACGCACATATATTTATCAAAACATCGAATCCTTCAACTTTTAAACTTTTGTTTTGTTTTCTTTCTTTATTGGGCTAGAACATATTGCATTGGTCTTAAGCTTTACATCAAAGAACCATTTTGTCGATTTTATTAATGATTTGATAGAAATTTAGTATAAGCATATATATTTTATTCATTTATTGGAAGTATCTCAATAGTGTAACGCGGTCGACTTATTGAGAAAAATGAGAAAAATCACTTCTCTCTAGTTTTGGAAAAATAAGCGACTCACAAAGTCTAGAAAGAAATATATTCTATTTGATCTCGAAGCCCTTATGTAGCACTTCTTTCACTTCTAAATGGGAGATTGTTCCTAGGACATATACTCTTAACTCTTAATTAAGAGATATACTCTTAAGAGAGAGGATAGATTTCACTCCCTACTCTCAAATTAGAACCTTAATTGTTTTTAATAACTAACATAATCCTCCTCTATCTTCAAATAAGGAACGGTCAGAAGAAAAAAAAGTAATCATTCCAAATAATATTTTCATTTAATTTCGTTAATGATGAGACTTATAACAACTTGTTATTATCATAATATGCCATCTACAGGACAAGAGTTTGTCGAATGGAACATTTTTCCTGGAGCTTCTTAGTTCAGTGCAGCCTAGAGTTGTCAATTGGAGTCTTGTTACCAAAGGAGTCACCGGTATGCTTTTATTATGTATTTTTGCATTGTAAGCTATTCCTTCTATTTCTGAAAAATACTTCAAAATTTAGCCAAATGTCGAAATTAACAGGTGTTCGGAAACTTTTTTTTTTCTATTTAAAGTATGTAATTTAAAAATGGAAACATTGTTTACAACATTAAGGGACCAAGAAAAGGGCATCCTCACGTGTCTACAAAATTTCTAATTGTTTGCTCTTTTCCTTTAATCATGACCAACATAGACGAGGAGAAAAAGATGAACGCAACCTACATCATTAGCATTGCAAGGAAGCTTGGATGTTCCATATTTTTGCTTCCTGAAGACATCACTGAGGTACTTATCTGAACTTCAGCTCTATCTTTCTTCCCTTTTATCTTATTTACTGTTACATTTTTAAATTATTAAAGAATGAATTGATAGGATAAAATTCAAAAGATCTAACAAAATGCTAAAAAGATTAATATTTAGATAAACTACTAATATGGAGAAATTCTGCAAAGATGGCTTCCCATTGAACGTCCATAAAAATAGGGAATTCGAAAAAATAGTTAAAGAGAAGATTTATGAAATTTTGAGTGTCCTAATTTTTTATAGAGACGCGCTACAAGGCTCTTATAGCTAAACACATGTACTTTAGATGGAACATGTAGGCAAGAGCGAGAACATGAACTTATAGTTGTGCTTGAGTTAGGGCTATTGATGAGCATGATGTGCAAGCAAGGTGTTGGGGCGTTGATGTGGCTGGCGTGCACAAGGTGGGGGAGGCTTGAGGGCCTGCAGGAAATGGTTTTAGAAGTTTAATTACGTAGTTTTATGGTGTGGTCCAAAACAAACATGGCTCGTAGAATGTTTAATATTTTGGGAGATCGAATTATGAGGAGTAAATTAAAATGAAGTTGAAAAGGGTGGGAATTAGATTAATATTAACATCTTTTGTTTTATGTACCATTAGGTGAATCAAAAGATGATCCTCACCTTAACTGCAAGTATCATGTACTGGTTTCTCTTGAAACAAGGAGGCGATGAGAAAGGTTGGGCAAGTTCAGACAGCGAAAACAGCAGCCAATCAGAGGTCGTTTCGAACTCGACGACTGATGACTCAGCCTCCGAGTCATCAGCAGATGAAAATGGTAACATGTAAATCAAACATGAAACAAAATTCCAATGATTACATTTTTTTTAGGTGTTTAATTTTCAATTGGAATTTGTGATTGCAAAAGAATGTGTATTGGGTAATGGGGCATTTTATAGGAAGTAGAAATCAAAGTGCTTTTTGAAAGTTTCTTTTTTTTTTTTTTGCTTGCCGCAGAATCTGCTGCGAGATGTGAATAGCTCAGTTCCCTCCCCCTCTCTTCTTTTCAACAAATATTGTATTATTATGAATTCGATCTTTTTCTTTTTTGGGTTCTTCATTCATAGAGTTCCTACTAGTGTTGCATTTTTTGTATTATCTCTACTCTTCCTTTCTTTTTTTTTTTTTGTTTTATTTGTATATTAAGCATCAATTCGATGGCGAGGATTTGAATATGAAGTTTGAAAAGTAACATATCTTTTTATAAAAAGTAAAAAGTGTTAATGCTATTTTTTAAAATTTCATAGGTATTTTTCAAACATAGAATATTTTTAAACTTCTTAAAAAAAGTTGAACACTTGAGTATATTTAAAATTCTATTAAAAATTCAATAATTTTTTTAAAATAAAGTACTAATGATTTTCATCCAAAATTAACAGATAAAAAGTAGTTTTAATTTTTTTAAAATTTAAGTATATATTTTTTTTAGAAAAAATATAAATTTTAAAAATATTTTTATTAATTTAACCTTTTTCAATTTAATGTTTAAACTAAACTGAAACTATGCAGAAACAACCTTTTTTTTTTTTTTTTTTCTTGATTTTATGTGAAAACTATTATGATACTAAATATTATTCTAGATCATGCTCATGCTCATGCTCATGCTCATGCTCATGGTGCGCCCCATTTCATTTCCTGCATCATATGAACGTATACAAGTAAATTCATTTCCTGCTATTTTCTATGGGGTACCTGAATCTCTCTCTGTACAGAGAAGTTTCCAACTGCTACTGCTAGTTGATGCAGCACTCTTTTCCCTTGCTTTCAACTGGAATTTTCGCCGTTGCATTTTGAGACTTCCAACCAGTTTATAAAGAGATGGATTCAAGAAGCACTGACAATTGAACTGGTTTTCTGCATCAAAAGAGATGGTAAGTCTCTAATTTTGGAGCCACTGCCCCAGAAAGAAGCTAAACAAAGACCCATGATGGCCATGGCGACGACCGAACACGCAGGCGGAACGGCCTGTGTGCTCCCGAGGAACTGAGTAGCAAGAAGCCCTGCTAGAGTGGAGCTTTGCATCCCTGTGCACAGTGAAATTGTTCTGCTAGCTTCTTCTTCTTGCCTATGACACCAACGACATTGTATACACAGTTTCAAAAATCAGATATATAACAAAATGGCTATCAAGTAAAGTAATGTTCATCATATGTTTGAATTCTGACATTCAATGTAATCTAGTTTTCAATGACCTTGTTATTAAGTCAACCTCATCCATCTACAATAACTGTGCACCCTAATGTCAAACTCAAAACAATATCAATGTTTGTCATTTATGAAGCTTTCTACCTAAAATCAGGAGCTAGGAGACCCAACGGTTAGGAATAACAACTCTCCACAATGGTATGATATTGATCACTTTGAGCATAAGCTCTCGTGGTTTTGCTTTGGGCTTCCCCAAAAGGCCTTATACCAATGGAGATGTATTCATTACTTATAAACATATGATCATTCCCTAGATTAGCCAATGTAGGACTCCCTCCCAACAATTCTCAATAATCCTGCCCTCGAACAAAGTGCACTATAGAGCCTCCCCTGAGGCCTATGGAGCCCTCGAACAGTCTCCCCTTAATCGAGACTCAACTCCTTCTTTGTAGTTCTTAAAAAAAGTACACTTTTTGTTCGACACTTGAGTCACGACATCTGAGGATTCTATTTACATGGCTAAGTTAAAGGCATGACTTTGATACCATGTTAGAAATAACGATTCTCCACAATAAAATGATATTATCCACTTTGAGCATAACCTCTCGTGGCTTTGCTTTGAAAATACTTCATTCTAATCGAGATGTATTCCTTACTTATAAACTCATGATCATTCCCTAAATTAGCTAAGGTGGGACTCCCTCCCAGCATCTTAACCCACCAACAGATACTAACCACTTACAACTTGACTTTTATGTAATTTTGTTGCTTGGGAGCTATTTTAAAAAGTAGCTTCCAACTTGAGTTTTCGGGTTTAGGAGGAGGGTGTTGGATGGTTATAGGTGTTGTACACTGGAAATTAATAATAAAAGCCTCGTAGTTAATATGAGAATAAACGATTATCAAAGACTCAATCAAACACATTTTCACCAAATTTTGTTCCAAATCCCATAGCTACTTTTCAAAGTTCTCTCAGACAGCCCTTCTACTTTCGATTTTTAAGTTCGAAAATGAATTTTATAGACTACTCCCAACAAGCCATACACTGCAGAATTGGTTGATGCTATCTATTCATGAACTATTGCCAGCATTGTTATCTAAGATCCACTTGAGCAGAAAGGTAAGCAATATTATGACAGCAGATAGTTTTCATGTGAATGAAGAGTTGAAAAGCCTTGACTAATTATAGTCACATGCCTTAACAGTTTTGTAAAAAGATTGAAGGCGATTGATCAAAGCAAAAGATCAGATGGTTCCTAGCATTAGCTGCCCTGCTGGACTTTTGTAACCATTTAATCGATAAAGAGATACTCATATTTTCATGCATAATAAAATGCGAGCAGAACAATTGAAGCATTAAAAATAACTAAATTTAGCATAACCATCAACTTAAATGTTTGGATTGATTTGATGATTCAATCTGGTATTAGAGTAAGAGGTCTTGTGTTCGAACCATCAAATTAAGCTTTTGGGTGATAAGTAATTTAAGAAGAATCAATTATATGTGTGAAGTTATACCTCAGAACGGTCGTTCAGAAGGAGCTGAATCCCCAAAGTTCATAAAAATAAATGGGATTTTATGTCAAGAGATATGACTTTTACCTTACGATTGGAATTTTGGACGCCCAGTATCCCAAAGTGAATGCCATAGTATGGAAGACCAAAACTGGAAAAACCAACCGGGCTCCATCTATTGACAAAATTTGGCTCCTGTTTATAGCAAGAGGGCTACCGATGCACAATGAAGTACAGATCATTGCAACAAACGGCATCACAGGTTGAAGAAGGGCCACGATCGGCTTTGCATAAGAATTAAGGACGAGTCCAAGAGAAATTGGAACAAGAACAACCTGCAACCATGATTAATAACCAAACATTAATGATTATATCAGACAATCTCCACAGAGACACATGAAAAGAACACATGAAAAGAACACATGAAAAGAACACATGAAAATCTCCATAAAAGAAACTTTTGTTTAACTAACTCGTTTGCTAAGAAGAGTTATAAAGATTAGAAAAGCTCTCTCATACAACCAGATGCCTAAATAATAAGAAACCCAATATATCAAGACCTTTCTGCACTAAATGTTTTTTTTTTTTCAGGAAAAAAGTCTAATACTACTCTAGTACATGCTCCCGAAGGAGTATACTTTTCAGTAGAAGGGGAGAGATTGTGGTAGGCATGTTGTTTTGCAATCTTGTGGGGGTATATGTGGCTCTAGGGAAATAGCAGGATTTTTAGGAGTGGAGAGGTTTTTGAGGAAGGTGTTGAAGGTGGTGTTATTTAATGCGTCTTTATGAGCTTGTGCGAGATCCCACCTCGGTTAAAGAGGAAAACAAAGCATTCCTTATAAGGGAGTGAAAACCTCTCCCTAACAGACGTGTTTTAAAAAACGTGAGGCTGACGACGATACGTAACGGACAAAAGTGGACAATATCTACTAGCGGTTGGCTTGGACGGTTACAAATGGTATCAGAGCTGACACCGAGGGGTATGCCAACGAGGACGCTGGCCACCAAGGGGGTAGATTGTGAGATCCCACGTCAGTTGGAGAGGGAAACGAAGCATTCCTTAAAAGGGTGTGGAAATCTCTCCCTAACAGACGCGTTTTAAAACCGTGAGGCTGATGGCAATACGTAACGGGCCAAAGGCAGACAATATTTACTAGCGGTGGGCTTGGGATGTTAGAACTTAGTTGTATTCTTTTAGATTGGAGTTGTTCCCTATAGTTTAGGACTCCTTTTGTTGGTTTGTTTTTTTTTTTTTTCTTTTGTACGTCCTTGTACATTCTTTCATTTTTATCAATGAAAGCTTGGTTTCTTACCAAAAAAAAAAAAAAAATATTGATAAAAGGAGAATGCACTACCATTGTACTGGACATTTTTGTTTGAAGTCTGTGAATCTTATCTACTATTCAATTCATTGAAACCATTACCTGCAATATTGACTTTGACATGGCAACTGCATCAACTGGAACAACCGAACCGATCAGAATGCCAGTCAACAGAGGTGTCAGAAGCACGGAAGAGATGGTGGTGAAGCTGGTAAGGAGAACACTCAAGGCAATATCTCCTTTACTTAAGAAACTGGCATAACTTGACAACTGAGCCCCTCCAACACAGGCTGTGAGAAGAAATCCTGCATAGAACATTGGAGATATGCCAAATGCTCTAGCTATCAAAACACCAAGGGCTGGTTTCAACACATACTGAGCAATAAACCCAACAGAAAGTGGTAGAGGCCTGCAAATCATAAACAAAATGAAGAAAAATAAATCTCAAGAACAGGCTCAAGTTTTCAAATGCAGTTCAAGGATTGGTGTTCCAGATGTATAACCTCTTAATTGCTAAAGCAAAATCATTGATCGAAAGCTTAATCCCAATAGATAGCATTATCCCACCAAGAGCTGGGGCATAGAAATCCTTAGAAACCCTGCAAAATGCCAAATCAAAAACATAATAATATACTTTTTGACAAATTCAAATTTGATTTCATATACTGTATAAACTACATGCACGACCTCAAACGGCATCATATCATTGTAACAGATAGTTTTGTTAAAAGATTCAATAATCTAAATATGATAGCAACAAAGAAAAGAGAAGGGATAACAAGGAAGCTATGAGCCATCATATAGCTCCTTGTGGACTCTGCAAATTGAAAGTTCCAAAACTAAATTCATAAAAAAATATACATATAATGACATTCACAATTTAAAACAAATTTTTTATTAAAAAAACAACCAGAAAGTTGACTGGTTGAGGATAAACGAAACCGTTATTAAATTATTTGACTGCAGATTATAAAGAAACCTGAACAACAGTAACAACAATATTAAATATCAAAGATAATGAAGTTTCAAGATCAATAAAAATAAATTAGTAAGAATCATTTCTCAGAGAACAAGGATTTAGTGCTGCATGGGAGAAAGAAAGAATTCAAAAAAAATTAGTTTAAAAAACAAAAAATGCAGTGGCTGAAATTGAAAATTGGTAACTACACTACACTACAATAACTAAATCGATAAGGTCCAAATTACCAAGTGAAAGTAGAAGGCCGAGTCAAAGCCGCAATCGCAGTCGCAGCCACCACAAAAGGAAGCAAAGCCGACAAAAGCTGAGACGAATCGCCATCGGTAGCTTCCGCCTCCGCATTGGAGTTCAGTCCAAAGGATAACAGCGAGAAATTCCCTTGCCGAATCCGCGAGCCGATTCTCCCGACGAACGGCGACGTCGAACAAGCAAACGTGGACACAGCTCCATTACGCACCGTGCTCCAATTCTTCGACGTCGAACAGTAAGAAGACCACAGTCTTGTCAAATTACACGAAAATGAAAGGCAGAGACAATCGGATGAATACAATTTTGGTTTTCTCCGAGGCTTGATCGGCAATTGAGAAGGAAAGGGAACCGGAGAAGAGCAGAGCGCTATGGCGGACATGGAGAAGGAGAAGGGAGTGTAAACAGTGAAGTCGCCGGAGTATAGTCTCCGGAAAGTGAATGATTTCGCCGCTGGTGAGACTGTTTGTTCTGTGTGTGAGACGATAAAGAGGGGGAAGAACAAGGTAACAGTCGAAGACAGAGCGCGAGAAATATCCGTCCAAGTGTTGGGAGGAAAGTGCTGATGCCCTGTTGATTTCAGTTTTTTGTTTTCCTTTCAAAATTTGCCAATTAGTCCCTGCCTTTAATTGCAACTCAGTCCCTATATTTCACTGTATTTTCAATCTTCCAAAAATTGATCAAATATAATCTTTAACGACATATTTGAATCTCTAATCAACTAGTCGAAGGTTAGTCCACTTGACTTGCACGTGATCAACGATACAGTTGGAATTGAAATACCTACATGATGATTGTCGCACGTGATTGACGATATAGTATGGAGCAAATTGCCTAAGCTTGCTACTCATGCTCAAATGCTCGAGATAGGATTTCTAATATGCATCGTGAACTTGTCTCCTCTCAAGTTTATAACTTCTATTTATATGAAGTTGACCTAAAGTTTCTCGGGTATCCTAGACCATAATCAGCCTCCTCTTTGTTCTTAGAATGCGAGATCACCTAGGTTGCCCGAGTTGGCCCAGGGCTCGTTCGGTTTGTAAACAAAGTGATACAGACTTGAGCCTTGGATAGGATTAGCTCATAAGACTCGTTTGTCTTCCTCGGTCGAGTCATGCAAAATATCAATCAAAGCCTCCTCCATTAGTCTGTAACGTAGTTTAATGGATAAACGTAAGTTTTAAAAAAAAGAGATTTATGGTTACTAGGGAGCAAATTGCAATTGGTAAAACTAGAGGGACTAAATTGTAAATTAATGAGGTGATAAGGATTTGATTGAAAATATGTTTGTTTTTCATTAAAAAAATTTCAACCCATAAGATATTTTTATTTAGTTAGAAAGAGCGAGAGAGGCGTATTCAAGTGCAAGTATGACGTGGAAATTGCAAGATGGTTCATCAAGAAAATGGACGGCTGAGATGAATTGAATTCTAAATTGTGGCTCACGGGAGATGACAGCCAATCGATATCTGCCACGCTTTTCAAGAATTCTAGAACCTAGTTTTTGGCTTTTCCGGTGTGAACAAAATACTACATATAATTGTTAATTATTTTTTATTTTTTAGAATATGCAATATTGGTTTGAATTTAAAATATTAATAACTACTATTTGTAATTGGTAAGTTAGTGAAATTATTGGATTTTACTCTAAACTTTATTATATTATTATTATTATTATTTGTGCAATAAATTTATATGAATGCCCTCGAAAGAAAATGTATTAAATTGTAGTGGGACACATTTTCAAATTATATTTCTTTAATTCATATATGTTAAATATTTAAGGTAAGTTTGACATGTGGATAAGATCCTGTTTAATCTAGGTGGAATGACTGATACATGGCCAAACATAAATTCTGTCACACATGAATCCCGTCCAATTTATAGAATAGGACCAAATATAAAATTGAAAATCCAGGAACCAAATAAACACAAAATTCAAAGTTTTGAGGTTAAAGATAGGATGTCTAACTATCTATAGGATCGGTGCCCCGTGGAAATCCATCCCGAACGGAGCACGGCTACCTATTTAAATTGGGAACGGGGAAGGGATGGGAAGAGCTTTCTTCCTATTAGATAAATGGAGTCAGGGAACCCGTCCCCGCTTATAGTATACTGTTAGAATTGGTCAATCCATTAGAATAGCTTGAAGTTAGTCATGCCATAAGAATAGGCTTACTTCGTTAGTTTCCTATGAAATCGGATCTATTAGTTAATCTTTTGCCAATATAAATAGAATATGTCCTCAATAGTGTGAGGCACAGTTTTGCATAAACTTGATATGGTATCAGAGCAGAAATAAGATCCACGAGATCCATAGCCTCTGCTGTTAAACATGTCAATCCCAATCAACACAATGTCTTCTCCGTCGATCAGTCAGGTGATTAGTGTTAAGCTTACACAAGAAAATTATCTACTGTGGTCTACCCAAATCCTTCCCTACTTGCGTAGCCAAAACCTTGTTGGTTTTGTGGATGGATCCATGCCTGCACCAAGCCAGACGATCGCCGTTGAACCAAGTGAAGAAACAGGGA